>NW_010972942.1:1575129-1631412 GCF_000737465.1 Haliaeetus leucocephalus
GACGGCGGGGACGGACCCCCCGCCCCCCTTCCCCAGGGCGGGGCTGAGAAGCGGCGCCTCACCTCGGGGCTGGTTCCCCAGCCGGCGCTGCTGTGAAACCCGCCGGTTTCCGAAGCCTCGGCGACTCGGCGAGGCTCGCCAGGCCGCGCAGCCGGGCCCCTCCGGTACCGCTGGCTCGGTGGCCGCTCCTGAAGCTACGTAAAACGGCGCGAGCGGCATCCAGGGAGCGTGACGGCCCGCGGGCGGCAGCCGCCTCCCCTCCGCGGCGGTGCCGGGCGCCTGACGGAGCCCGGCGGCCGCGGTCAGCGGCGTGACCGCTGCGCTCCGGGCGGCTCTGCACACCCCCCCCGCCCCTGCCCTCAGCGGGTCCCCTCCGCCTTGGGGCTCTGCCGGTCGCCGGTGGCTTGACTGAGAGCTAACTGCAGTTTTTGTTCGGTTTGTGTCTGTTTCAGAACCATTAAATGGCAGGCGGAGGTAGGCAACGTAAGCGCATCCGACTGTGGAATTGGGGGGCGGGGGGGAGTTGCCTTCGGTTGTTTCCAGTTCGGTAGCAGGCGCTTTGGGGCAGGAATTGTCTCCCTCCGCGTGCCTGTCTGCGCGTGAGGTGTGATAAGCAGGCCCCAATTTTGAGTTCATAAAGGGGTGGAGTATGGTGTTAAGTAACTCAGTTGAAGTCGGCACCAAATGATTATTTTTTAAAAGTTTTATAAAACCTAACTCGGCGAGTGTCTCTGGAAATATTCCACTAGTTCTTCAGCTGACGTTCCATGGTAGCACTTAAGTCCTAAACAACAGAGGTCAGCCTGACTGCGTTGTCCATACAGAGATGTAATAAATGTAACCAGATCACAAATAGCATTGCATAGCTAAAGTCTTCTAAATCCAGTTAGAACTGTTAAGTAAGGATTGTTTTGTTTTTAATCTATTATCCTTGAATCGCTTGGCTTACATGTTTCTCACTGAATGTACAAACCATTAGCTTAAAAGGGTTTGAATTGCGACAGCTGCGAGCTGGAGGCAAACCCTTTTTAAGTGGTTTTATTATAGACTGTTTGCTTCACCCGCAAAAAAAGGAGGTGGCTGTTGTAAACACCCTGTAGGACAAGTTGGTGTCGTGCTGTTTTGTAGCATGTGACGGTAGGGTTCCTGGGCCTCTGTCCTATCCTGTTTCAGGTCTAGCAGTTCAGTACTTCCAGCAAATATTGTCATCTTTTTATTTCATTCTTAACTTACAGGTGGAAATCAAACTAAACCAAATACAGGTTCTGAACAGGAAACAAATTTCTTACAAAAAGTAAAGTAAATATCTAGACAAGAAAGAGTGCTGTTGCTGGATTATCTCATAGGTGTCGTGAGTGATCTGTTTGTTCTGAAAGTTGGTGTGGTGCAACAATTCTGCTGGTTCAGTGCAGTGACATGTGAGACCAGTCCATGGTGAAGCTTGGGTAGTAGCAGACTGTGCACTTAAATCTTCCCTCGCTGCACCAATGTAAGCAAGGAGTGATATGGTTTGTCGGAAAGGTTGGGGTTTTTTATCAAATTATTTTCTGTTCCTTTTATTGCATGAGTTGGCAATAAACTTCTGTATTCATAGAAAAGGCTTGAATCCTAAGGTTGTGACCCTCATTTGAACATTGTATTCTTCTTCTAATGTTTAGCCTTCATGAAGTGCAAATTAATGAGATTTTTAAACCCTGTTGTGATTCATAGCATGTAAATATTTTAGATGCTTAGAAATTGTGATACTTTTACAGTTTAAGATGGATTTACATACATATATATGCATATATATGTATTTATGAGTCTGGTAAGTTCTAATGTAATATCTTTGTATGTTTCTTTTTCTGTTTTCTTTTGACCAAAAAAAAAATCAAATTAAATGACACAGTGTGCCCTTTGCTCACTTGACCTGACAGTTCTGTTACTCAAAGAATACTCCTCTGGTATTCTTCAGAGTTACAGAAATCTGGGTGTGACACTGGTAGTATCAGCCCCTTTTACTTATCTATGTATATGTTTACTGTGTCAGATTGAGTCAAGAATGTTCTTTAGAAGCAAATATTGTGATCATCACCATTTAATATGCATTGGCTCACAACTTGGGATGGTCTTGCAGAGTACAAAAGAAACTAAACCAGAAAAGATACCCTGGGAGCAGACCAAATGCAGTCCAGCTGTTAATAAGCATTCAGCCAATGGTACCAAATTGCAGCTAGTCTGACATAAAAGCTGCTGAAGCATGTACAATGTAGATGTTGGATTCTTAACACCAAGTCCTTTACTCTACAGATCTGTTTGTCTTGAGCTGTGTTGCTTGCCAATATAGGTACCGCTTTTCAGTAATGCATGTGCATTTAAGAGTAGTGGTAAGTATGTAAGTTCACAATAGTAAGTTCTTGACTGGCATTTCACTTTAAAGAAAGAAGTTCTTCTAGAAAAGACACTGTTCACAAGTATAGTAACTGGTGAAAACGTTGTCGTGGTTTGTAGTTGGGTTTTTTTGGTTTTTTTCCAAAAAGTGCTGAAAAGCACAGGCTTTTTTTCTTCTCAAAATTCCATGAACTCCTGGGTGAACTTCACCAGATTCCCTGAGATGTGGGCTTATTTTCCTTTCCTGGTTCAGATTAATAAAGTCATGCAGCAGAAGATAATAACAATTTTTTTTTGTTTACAGATCCTTTGATCTGTTGCAAACCTGGACTTGGTTGTGTTCTTCTGTTCATAGGGATTTAATCCTCCCAGGAACATAGCAGGGTGGGGGCATTCTTTAAGGGATGCTCTCAATTCCTTTTGCTGGTAACATGGAAGAGTCACTGAAGTGGCAAGTGAAAAAGGAGTTACCTTGTTCAGTGTTTTATACAGATGACAATATTCCTAGAGAATATCTACCAGAGAATACTTATGTGTCTTGATATTTTTATCTTTATTAAAAGAATTTATTACAAAGTTTATTGTTTGAGGCAGAAAACAGATTCACTTGCTGAGATACAGGTGGAAAAAGGCATTCAGATCTTGGTCTACCTCCAGGAGAATGTCATCTCCAAGACAGGCACGACTTGGTTCTTTCAAACTATGGGAGGCTGAAGCAGATCAGCTGTCAGACACATGAGGTTAAGTCACACAGCCAAGCACAGGACTGTGCTGCAACAGAAGCTGCTGGGTAGTCCAAATCCTGTAGCTGACCAGCAAAGTCAGTCAGCTGGGGTTTATGATACTGACATTTCTGGTCCCTTGGATGCTGCTGAGTGTCCAGCCTCATCCTACAGTGAAGCAGAGCTGTTCCTGAGGAGTCACTGCCAGTTTTAAATTGTTCTTGTTGGTCAAGTTCCCTGAGCTTTCTGACACAGAGAGTGTGTGAAGATTTCCCTATGTAGCTGAAAGGATGAGCAAGTTTGGGTTTTTCCTTCACTGATGGAATTCTTTCGAGAGCATTTTTCAGTCTTCCTTGTTGATGCTGGTTTATTTCATATTTATTTCCGTATTCATGTTCTCTGATTTATTTAGAGCAAGAGAATGAAAGCATCACTTCACCCGGGCAATTAGGAAACTCATTTGGTTTTTGCTCCAGTAGATGATTGATTATATATATGATGTGAATCAGGTTGACAGTTTCCCATTTCACAGCCGTCTGCTGTTGATTGGTATACTCTTGGGTGAAATGGGTGGTGACTCAAATCCTATTAATCCAAAGAGGTGGTATCTAATTTGCATCTTGTAAGAGCTCTTTCTTGGGTACTTTGTTAAAATGAGGAGATAGTGCTTTTTTAGCAGTTTGATACTGCTGTCTTAGTTTTCTTTTGCCTTTTTTTTAGAAATGTACACACACGCACACAAAAGATAATTTTGGCTTGAAATGTTTTTCCTTAAGAACAAATATCAAATCTTTTGTTTGTGTCTTTTCCCTGAACTTGTTTTTTCCATTTTAATCTGCTGGAATGGAGAACTGGCTGCTATTACGACACTGCTTTTGATGTGCATGCTTGTAAAACTTAATTGCTCCAATTCAAGCTACAGAAAATGTGCCCAGTTAACATTGTTACAAATGTCTGCAGCATTATATACAACAGAGTTGTTCTGAAAAAATATTTCACTTTTAAAACAGATCCATTATACTTCAGTGAATATCTAATATATGCAAATATGTTTTTCACCTAAGTTGTTTACTGTGTTGTCTTTTGCTTCATGTCATGTATATTGTAGCATGCATGTTTGGCTTATGTAGTCTGCTCCAGATATCTTGCAGAAACAATTCTGAGAAAAGCTTTTGTACTGTTTATACTAAACAGTCACTAAAACTATCCCAGCTTCTTATATGCCTAAAAATTCTTGACTTTTTCAATAAAACAAAATAGCACTTAAAGGACCAAAAGATTCTTCTCTTTTGTAATCTTACTTTAACTTTGTCATTTTAATTGCCGTGAAAGACAGAGAACTCCTGTAAAACTGTCCGTCAAACTGCAGAGATAGAGTTTAAAAGCAGCATTTTATACAAAGCCAAATTCCTTGTGAAAATGTTTAACCATCAGGACTATGTACTATCTCAGTGCTGATATGTATTCTTCCAAAGCAGTACTTAGTGTTGCTTTCACTTTAAAATGACAATATTTTCTGTCCTTCACTACAGGTAATGTTCTTGAAAAGAAGAGAAAATATGGCTTATACAGTGGATGAACCTTAAACTCCTGGACCAAAAACTGAGGTTTTTTTCATGAAGGATGGCAACACCATATGTTCCTGTTCCTATTCCTATTGGAAGCTCCTCATCCAGCTTTACAAACAGAAACCAAAGAAGTTCTTCTTTTGGGAGCATCTCAACAAGTTCCAGTTCCTCGAAAGGACAGCTGGAGGACTCCACAGTTGGTAGTTTTAAAAAGATGAGCGTGCCTGACCAGATTGGTTCTACATCATCTGTGTGTAGTAGTCCACTTGTTAGGACTAAGTTTACAGGTATGGATACATCCATAGAATACTGTACACAGCCCGAAGAAGAAATAGAGCAGAATACAGATTCCAGGAGCTGGGAAGATCGACCATCCACGCCTACTATACTGGGTTATGAGGTGATGGAGGAAAGGGCAAAATTCACTGTAAGTTTTCGGGATAGTATAGTTCATCCTGTAATGACAAGATAACAATTGAATGTACTTTGCATTCTCTTTCAGTAATTAATCCTGCAGTTCAGGGATGTTGGGGAACTTTACAAATGCCAATTTAGCTTCGAAGTACTGCCATCTGACAGGAAAATACCACTCCCCTTATACAGGTGGGAAAATTGAGACTCGGAAGCAGTCTTTGTAAATGGAATAGAAGGAATTCATTCTACTTCAGGTATCAATTTCTGCTGGAGAAGTCAGAAATTCCCTGCAAAGTTACAATTCCTTGTGAAATTGAACTTCTAGAAGTTCTGGATAGTTTAACATCACAAATAAAATGTACTCTTTTATTTGAAATGAATGATAAGACACCCTGGTATTTGCCTTTTACAGTTATTAGTTTTGCACTGAAGTGCAAACATGTAGTTTTCAGCTTCCTGCATTGCTAGGTTTAGTTTGTAATAAGGGGAAATCTGTTCTGAAAACATCAGAGTGAGACATCACATATGTAGTATCTCATAACAGAACACCAGCTTAACTGCTTTGTACTGATTTTCTCCAAATGTACTGTAGCTGGCAATTCAGTGGGTTTTTGCATGCTATAAATATATTAACACATTTGTGCATTTGTTTTTGTGGATGTGGTTGAAACATTTCCTTGAGATAATTCAGCAATGCTTGTGGGACTGATGGAAGTTGTTTGTTACTAATTATTTATTAATTATGTTACTTCAGGAGAGCAACATTAATCACAAAAAGTAAGGAGGAGGAAATAGCAGACAAACTTTTTTTTTCTCCTATTTTCTTTTAGATTAGAAAAGTGTGGAATCTAATGCTCTTATGACAGTTGAAATATAAAAACATCAAGTTCTTTTTGCAAAGAATTAAATAATGCTGCTTTTTAATTATTTGAGAATGATGGCTTGGCTTGTCGTAAGTTTTTCAGTTTCTAAGATCTTCATGCATGGTAGCGTAAGAGAAGAGCCAACTTTTTTTTGCATGTAGATTTAAAGATTCCTTTTAAGTAATACCTTCAAAACTAAAACAATGATTAATATTGTTATATTGACAAGGGTTAGTCTGAAAATATGCCAACACATATTCCAGTGTGTGTGTGTAAGATGTCATTGTAACTACAGTTGAAGAACAACTTTGACTCCTTATTTTGTGTAGAAGGCCAGGTTACAGTACAAATGAAACATTCTTCATCGTTAAAATGCTTGGTTGCATTTTTGCTCTTTCTGAATTCACTTCTGTTGCTGTGTTTGTTTCTGAAAGCACATAACTAACTGTTTCTTTTCAGCTGCATGTTGAAAATAAGCTTGCTATTGTCCATTAAAACCAGCAAGGAATTAATCCTAGAAATTTCAGTTGCTTCTGCAGTGCAAAATCAATGGGATGGAAGACAGTGGAAATTAAATTGAAATCACCTGTAAAAGACAGGAGACTCAATTGCTGAAGTTTTTTTTTTTTTTACTGTTTGTTAGCATCTCATAGTTCCAAAAAATACGAATCTGAATTACTTAAGCTGGGTGATGTACTAACTCCAAGAGTTAAATGTTAGTGCATGTTGGAGTACATGGTTGCTGACGCTTACAGGAGAAAAAAAACTAGGCTGAAAAACACCTCTGTTTGTAAGCAGTTAGTCTCAAATGAGTTAGTCCTGGAATGTTCAATTAGCACTTTTTTTTTTAAAGCCAACTAGAAATAATAATGAGATGCTGAATCAGCCAGAGATTGTTACTAAATATTGGCATATTTTCATTGAATGTTTTTTATCTGTGGAATAAGGCCATTCAGGATTGACTGAAATTACATGAATTTGTTGAATTTGTTTGTAGTTTTTTCCCAAGACCTTGTGTGAAGGAACAGACAGTAGTTTTTTTAATACTCTATTAATTACAAATCTTAAACAAACAAACAAAAAACCACCACCTTTTTTCAACTTTGGCAAGAAAACCAAAAATGTTTGTTTCAGGTTGACCATATTTATTTTTGCCAGTAATCATGAGCTGATTGTGCTCCTTATTACAGTTAAGTTGACCATAATTTGTGAAGACTTTCTTTTAAGTTGTCTAGTATTTACTTGAAACCATTCAAAGTGAGGGTCAGACTAACTGAATTTTTTTCATGTGTGCACTTGTAAGCAATGCCTTTGCCAAACTTTTAGTAGAATAAAAGAATAGAATACTGATTAGCAAGTAAATCCGCAAGCATGTTCAAAAGCTTGTTGTTCTGTGTTACACTGTGTGCTAGCAAAGAGTCTTCACAATGTTATATAGCAGTTCTGCTTTATGAAATTTTCATAACATAAAACTGTTTCTACTTTTGGTATGACAAGAAAGCTAAAACATTTGGACAAACATACAGAAAATGCAAGACAGAAGAATTACATTTTAATGCTGGCATGTCTTGCAGCTTGAATTTTAAAAGCTAATAGCTTTTTGTTAGTAACTGAAATACTGCCTTTATCACAGTGCATGACTTCCACAGATGATGATGCTTGAAAGTGGAATTCTGTGTTTAAAAAGTAGATAAGAGAAGTACTTGCTGAAAAATTGCTTTTAATTTGCACTGTAGTTATCTGTAGTTTGTGTAACTGTCTGCAACGTATATATTTATAGAATACAAAAATGCTAAAAAACAGTCTCACATGTGTACAGAACTTGGCTAGCATTGGGGTTATCACTTGCTGGGACTGTAACAAGAAAAATATATTTATCAGCTAAGACAACCTGCTGTAAAAATGTGAAATACTAGAAAAGATTTTACTACGTAGCAGATTAGAAAATGTTTTAAATAGAATTTGGTTAAATGCCTATAAGGGATTGTTTATCATTATTATTCCAAAAATACCTTTTTCTTCCTTGTATGTTTTTTTAACTAGAGAACACTTAGACTGGGAAAGCTAACCCAGTAAAATTGCAGAGCCTCTTTTTCCTTACATTGGAGACAGTAAGATTGTGATACGAGAACCTTTCTTTCCTAGACACTGTTTAATATTTTCTAGTTGAAGTTGTGTGTTGTTAGATTCATTGTGTTCAGGCATTTGAGCATCGGTCCTCCTAAAAGGTAATTGTTTGGGTTTGTTTTTTTTACTTATTACTGTTTTACTTATTTATCCATTTGCTTTTAAATAGGAGAATGGTACTTCTGTGCTGTTGTCTTGCTAAATATGATTCAAAGGATCTCTTATTTCTGTTTTACAGTGCTAGTATAATTGTTCTGATGCAGTTATCTAGGGAAGTGGTAATATTTTGCCTGGAAAGACAAAACCTAATGTTCAAGACAAATGGAACCAAAGGAGGATGTTATTTTTATCCTGCATCACTTTTCCTTGTGAAGCAAGTCAGACGAGACATTTTAAAACAATATAACACTCAGTACCTGATTATTACAGTTATCTTAAAAACAGATTGGCCTCAAGGATTAATGAGTAAAACTATTAATTCAGCAAAGGTTAAAGTAGATCACTAAAACATACTTCACTTACCTCTTTGATAGCTGAGACTTGTTTTTTCCTGGGGAAGAAGTCTAGGTGCAGTTTCACAAACCCTTTCTTACAGACAGGAGATAGTTAAATGTATGTAGGAATTATAGAAACTCCTTCCTTAAAATCTGAAATTAATTTATAGTATTTGTACCGATAATTAAGGTTTTGTAAAAAAAAAAAAAAAAAATCCAATTAAGGATTTTCTTTTTATCCACAACTTTTGTTTCATTAAGAAATAAAGGATAATTTCAGCCTTCCAGCCAGTGCAATGTGAAGTTGTGCACATTTTTCTGATATTCCTGTTTTTCCACACAGGTATACAAAATACTGGTAAAAAGAAGTCCAGAGGAAAGTTGGGTGGTTTTCAGACGGTACACCGACTTCTCCAGGCTTAATGACAAGGTGAGAATTATACCCTGGTAAATTCTCAGCTAACTTGCTTCACTCTTCTTTCACATTTCATTTTCTTTGTGTCTCACATTTTTGTGACTTTTCTTTTCTTGCTTTTTTTACTGCATATAAAACACATACGATTCCTCCTTATTTTTTCAAAGATACGTGAAATAACTACAGCTAAGGTAAAGAAGGTATTTCTTCATTTGAAGCTGTTAGTGTGATACTTTATATTTATTCCTAGATAAAGGAAATTGAAGCTGTTAGTGTGATACTTTATATTTATTCCTAGATAAAGGAAATTAACTCTTTAACAGTTGTATCCCCTGCAAGGAAATAGAACTGGCGGCCTGTATTCTCTTGCATGAATGATCCAGTAATTATTCAGTCCTTTCCAGTGCAACAAACTCTTTTTTCATGATAAAACTGAAGTGTCATGAACATTGGAAGTTCTTTGTATGTTGGTCAGTCCAGCTGTTTTCAGTGTCTTTGAAGCTAACTGTGAAATATTATATCAGATCTTTAAAGCTGAAGACACAGATGCCAGGTAAAAAGGAGTTCTGGGTCAGCATCTTAATGTTTTTAGAACATTTGAAAGCAAAACATGTTTGTGTAAAAAGCACAAGTTTTTTTAATTGGTAAATAGCATTTGGCTATCCCATTTAGCATTATTTCTATAGAAGCATAAAACTAGAAAAACAGAATTACACTTTTCTTTGTCCTGCTGTCCATTCCTAAGAATAATCTTTCGTTGCAAGTTCAACATATTTTCTGCTATTATGTTCTATCATGTTCGAACCTGTAACTTTTTAACACTACCTTTTTTTACCCATAGTAGGGGATTTTTTTTTTATACCTTTTCTTCTCCTTAGTTCAATGTGCCTAATCAACTAAGAACTTAATTCTGCTGAAATTTTGAATATGGACTTGAACTTGGCTTGACCTATTTGTATATCTTTTAGGCCACCTTTAAAACACCAGTGCTGTCTAAAACTACCACAAACTGTTGAATGTGAATTAGTTTAGAGATTTCTTTCTGAACAAATTTCTGTCTTTTGATTCAGTCTATCCTAAATTAAGGAGTGTCTTGGTATTGGCAAAAGCCTTTTTTTGAGATGATGATGTTCTGGGGATTTCAACTCAAGTTTCAGCAGTCAAGTCATACAGCAGTTTGTATTTTGGTCAGCTATGTCAGATACAGGTCAAGAACTGGCTTACATGCATTGACTTCCAGTATGGTTATCAGCTGTTTGAAAAATTGAAATGCCACAGGTATTTATTTTAGAATAGATACTTAGATTTTACAAGTGAAGGCCTTAATCTTTGCAGTTAAATCTTTGACAAAAATGTCTGGCTCCTAGCGCAATTTGTAGGTATTAGGATTTCTGTTTAGAAGGAGGAACTTTATTCTTCCCTTGGTTCACTGACTGAAGCTTTTTCATCTTTCAGTATATATCTAAACTTTTATTATGTTACTATTCTGTAATTCTCGAGAAGTTTCAGAATTATATGTTTCGGTTCCTGGAGCTGGCATTTCTGTGTTATAAAAACCATAATGTCTTATGAAATGAAGAGTAAATGGTTATATGCATGCATCAGTGGTTCAAAAGGCATGGTGCAACACATGCCACTCCTTGTTCTCTGATGGCAAATATAGATGTGAAGTTGCATGCATGTATACTTTCAGGATTTTCTATACCCTGTCTCCTAGAAATCCAATATAAACAAGAGAAATATACTATCTTATAAATCCTTTTCTCTATCATCTTTCTTGAGGCTGGTGGCAAATTATTGATTCCCTGAAATGGTATTAGAAACTTGGCATTAAATGCCAACTGAATTGAATAATCAATCACTGTGTGAATCAGTTTGAAGTATTAACAGAGAGGGAATGGCTTTTCAGGAAGACCAGGTAAAGACAAAAGAGCAGTATCTTTTGTACGTGTTGGGCATATACTTGCTTGCAAGTCCAAACTGATCTGAGAGTTGGATTTTGGCAGTCGCTAAAAATGGAGAAAACGTGAGAATAGCAACAGTGTCACAATGGGGACATGTAGATAAAATCAGGACTAGATGAATGAATCCAGCTCAGCTAACTAATAGAAGCAGCAAGTGAACTTAGTAATAGCATGCTTTATTGCCCTGATCTCTCAAAGAAAATAGATAGCTGTAGGATCCTAGAAAGTGTTTTGTACTTCCACTAGTTTCTGAAAAATTTTTAGCAAGGAACAGCTAATAAAATAGAAATGAATGGGAATAAAAGATCTCAAAACATGAACTCTCTTTTTATTAATGCAATGAGTAAGTGCAGCAGCAGGTTAAGACTTGAAAAGAACAGATTTCAAGTGTGAGCAACAAGTTCTTTGAGTGTCAAAGCTTGGCACTGAAAAGGTTATCCAGGCAATGAAAGGTTAAGAAAACTCTGTACCTACTGAAAGAAGACAAATAGAAGAGGATGGCAAAGTAGTCCAATATGAAGGAAAGATGAAATATTGCCAGTATGGGTACACAAGAAGCCACATAATGATCTCAAAGTCAAAATTAATTTAAAAAAAAGTACAAATAGAGATCAGCACAAGGAGAGTAGCACAGACTTCTAAAGACTAAGGTAGAAGTGCTGATATGCAAGATGGACTGTCACAGGATGTTAAGAGCAATAGGTGAAGTTCTATAAATCATTAGGGACAGAAGTAAGGGAAGGAGGCAGTAAAATAATATACATTACTTGAGAGCAAAGTATGGAAAGTGAATAGTGAATGATACAGCAAAGACTGAAATATTTTTTGCTGTAATATTAACAAAAAGTTTTAATTTTAGTGGATGTTGAAACATGACAGAATTTGAGGGGTTAGGAGCAAAGGCTAAAATACAGACATTTGGCTAGATGCATAGGCTTTGTTTGTTAAGAACACCTAGTGGATTGTAGAAGTATGTGAAGAATACTCTTCAGTCCCCAAAAAATATGGGAAAAGAACTTTGTAAAGTTTATTACTATGCTGGTAAAGAAGTTGAACAAACAATGAAATGGCCAGTCTTAAGAACCAAGAAGTTAACCATTTCTCCCTGAGACTATGCCTCATGTGACATGCATAATCTATCATGTGGTCATGTAGGGGAGAGACGTCTAGAAAAGATGCTGGGTCCAAGCAAGCAATCACAGCCAGCATAACTTGTCTGACCCACAGTTTTTTCTGCTGTGTCTGAGGAGTATTCAAGGAAGAATGCCTCAGGACTGTGCTGTTGAAAATTAGTCTGCTGACAGCAGCTAGCTTTCTCATACTCCCTTCATCCACAAAAGGAGTAATCTGTGGGTAGGCATACTCTTTCCTTAGAAATAAATTACATGATCTACATAACCATACAAGTGAAATTACCATTAAGCAGAAATCTCTGTGGTTGAAAAGCTTTCCCAGCAGTGGTTCTCTGCCTCCTCTCTACAACTAACAAAGGAACTCATTTTGTTACATTTTCTGGGTTCAGTTCTTTTCAGAGAATAGAACTTAAGAGGGGTTATGGAGCATAGATGATATTTACATATGTGGTATTAATGATAACTTGGTAAGAGATGAAGGAACTTTGGATGACCAAAGATAAACTTAAAAATACCAAGAAGAGTCTAATATCATGATGAAATTCAGTAAGAGAAGAGGAAAACATACTTAAGTAATTAAATGCAAAAATAAAGAGCAAAGCTTTGACAATAAACCATTCTATAAATAAGAAACTAGCAGTTGTCGTGGGCTATTTGAATATACAATACTTGTGGTGTTAAAAAAGCACCATTGTGCTGTGAAATGGTACTTACATGAGCAAGGGTGATCCACTAATGTGGTTCTTCCTTTAAACTGTGTAGAGAGATTCTAGCTGAAATACAGTATCTGTTTTAACATTTTTAAAACTTAATCTGCTGAAAGAGCTATCCATTAGCTTTTTCCATGAGTCCATAAAGAGTAGTTAAATAAATAAAGCTTATTGTCAGAAGGCTTAAATTTTGCTGTACAAGGATCAAGACACTCACTGAAGAATTACCTTGCAGCTATGTAAACATTGAGTGCTAAACTGTTTCCAAGGCAGATTCTGGAATACCTGTCACTGGAACATTCATACAAATATATTAGGTGTATGGAGTACATCTCTGACAGCAGTTGGCTTCATCCTGTCTTCAGAAAAAGATTAAACAATTCTTGTGGCAGTTAGAGAAACGTTAGATTTTGTAAAACCTGTTTTCTTTTTCTTGTTGGCTGTAAATCCTCTTTGAGGTTTTTCTGTGTCAAGCATCTCTTATAAGAAAAGGCATCTAAAAATTGGGGTTTTTATGAAGGTGTTAATGTTTTTTGATCTTCCTGCATCTTAGAAAAATAATTGCATTCTTGGACAGGTCCATTGTGATATAATTTTATGCTTCCATTCACTTGTATATTTCATTTCTGAATTCAAAGAAAAACGCTAGGTATTTGGGATGTTGAGTATACCCCACTACTATAAGTAACTCAAAAACACAATTTTGCATGTTAGTACTAGGGTTTGAGCCACATCCATGCATACTGAAATTTTAATATTCTGAGTGTACAAAGAGCTACTCTTTACTAGAAGTATCTCATGCATGTGCTGTAATTCATTCTGCTAGCCCCCCAAAAAGATGAGTTGCAGAGTTGTAGGTCTGTAATGGGCTTTTATATATTTTATTTATATAGTACTTATACCTGAGTACTTCAGAAGAAACACCACTGAAATGCTTGCTCATCTGAGACTTTTTACTTACATACAATTTTTTTACGTTTATTGTCTCAAAGGCATTAAATAGCATACTCAGAGACATTAAATAACAAAGCAAAGTTTTTCAAATTTGAGAGGTCATTTGCATAAGGCAACACAGCAAGTGACAGAACTGTGTCCACAATTTATGCTATAATTTGGATTGTACTTTTGGTTGAGACTTACCTTGTGCTTGAACTTAACAGAAGACAGAAAGATCCTGTAATTCTGAGTAAAGTCAGTGCCTGTGTCAAATTCAGTATTTCATCAAAACTTTTTTTCATGGTTTTCTTTGGCTTTGATTTCTATTTCAGCTAAAAGATATGTTTCCGGGCTTTCGGTTGGCCCTTCCACCAAAGCGCTGGTTCAAGGATAATTATAATCCTGACTTCTTGGAAGATCGACAGTTGGGACTACAAGCATTCCTCCAGAACCTAGTAGCTCACAAAGATATTGCTAACTGGTATGTGATTAAACTTTGTCTGTGGATTTGGATGGTGGTTTTGTGTCCAAATTCCTCATATAGGTTCCTAGACTCTAGCAGCATACCTTTGAACAACATAGTAAGGAATTTCATTAACGTTCATGTTGTGCATTTGCTCATTATGTGAATTTAGTGTCCTATTAAATTAATCCCATCTTAACCTAAGCAAAAATGGGAATTGAGTATTTTGAACTGTACATGTTTAACTACTAACTAAAAGCTGTAATATTTAAAGTGTTAGATTAATCCCATGTTTACTCCTAAAACATTACTTCTGTGTGCTGAATGCAGAATTGATATATTGTTAATTTATATTGAGATTAAATGTTGGGCTTTCATAATGGAAAGTACCTACACTATTATATGATTAGTTCTTAAAATGTGTATTAAACTAAAGGTTTTTAATTTACATGACATGGTAGTAATAGAAGTACCTTTATAGATTGCTGTACATAAGTGTAAACCACAAAGCAAAAAAGGCTTAAGAAGAGTCTAAAAAACATAATGTGTTTAAGCAACAAAGTGCTGAAGTCTTTGAACAATACCTTTTTTCATACAAAGTGGAAGATTCTTCCAAAGCTGGAAGGTGACTAGAACATAACTCTGGCAAATGAAATGTAAAATCATTTTAATATAGGCCAAAAGAGAACTTCAGTAAGCAAGTTGCTAGAGGCAGAACAGTTGGTTCTAAAAACCTTTTCCAACACCAGAAATAAAAAAGTTGTGAGGTTGCTGTAGCAGAGATTCTTTGAGGAATGAGTCTGAGGAATTGTCTTTGTCTGAAACCTCCATTAAAAATGAAGAGTAAGAAATTCTGTAGAGCAAACAGCATTCCCTCAAGAATTTTAAAGGAACTAAAATGTGAAATTGCTGAGCTGTGGTGTGAGACCATATAATGCTCATATCTACTTTTTACTAGAATGGCTATTATTACATTTGGTGCATTTTTTATAAGGCATTTGACTGCTGAGTCTAGAAACTAGAGATTAGTAAGTAAGTCTGACTTCTGGTACTGCTCGTAATAAAAAAAACTAAAGTGGTAAGCAGGTAAATAAAAATAATACTTGGAAAAGCAATAATGTCTTTTGCAGAGGGAAATCTGTCTCACAAGTAGTTATGAGGGAGCTTGTATAAAATGATTGAGAGGCAAGGGGAAAAGGATTGATGGAAATTTAGGGGTACTATATATGGAGTGTTGATCACAGTTATGGACACTGGTGTTCAGAATATCTAGGAATTACCTGGAAAAGGGAATGAACAATGAGATCATGAAGTATTGTAGAAGAATCCCGAGGCACTGAGTGACTAACATAAATTTTCACATCATGAAGTGCAAAATGACAGTAAGTACATACGTACAGAATCATAAACTCAGTTGTTTTTCACAGCCTGGAAGATAACTATTGGTATTGATACAGTTTTCTGAATCAGTTCAGTATTCAGCAATAGTCAAAAAGTTGCATGAAAATTGTTGAAGAGGAATTTGAAAGGAAAAAAAAAAATATGTTATTGCTGTGGGAATCTGAATTGCACTTCCACATAGTCCAGTGCTAAAACATAGCATTCAATTTCAAAGGACGGTCTGCTCAAGTACAAAGAAAGCAAGCAAAACCAGATGAAATGATAGACAAACTTCCCTGCAAGAAGAGTTCTGTTTGTTTTAGTCTGTCATCTTGGGAAAAGGCTGGCTAAACAGGGTGTATGAAATCATCAAGGGGATAGGGAAGAAGGTGAGTAAAGAATGTTAATATTTTTGATGATTCATAGTCATGTCTTTATGTCACACTGAGTTGCGAAGCTTTGTTGTGAGATGTCAGAGACAGAAAGCTTAAATGGTTTCAAAAAGAAATTGGGATCAACCTGTGAGTTTCTCTGTCAGTGGCTATTAAACATGATTATATGGGTGAAATATGTGGCTGAGCAGTTTAAGAACTTCCTGATTATTAAATGACACAATAATATGTGTGCCAAAAAAAAAAAAAAAGAATTGTTCCCTAAATGTCACTTATGTTATGCTGCTGGAGACAGACTAGTGAGTGAGCTGGATGGACTTCTAGTCTGCTTGAATAGATCAGAAGGCTTTATGCCTCGTGTTGTTGTAGCTAGTTTGGCATTTCAGCAAGCTTGTTTATATCTTGATAATGGTCCATATTGGACAAAATAGTGTTTGTCATAATTTAAGGCAAAAAAGCCCAAAACATAACTTTCAGACTTCGTAGCTCATCAGCTACAAAAGGAAATTTAAGTATTTGTGGAATCAGTTTGTATTTTGGTTAATGAACAGATAGTTAACTGAAATGTGGTTTTGAGGAATACTCGTCTTGGCTGTGTAAGGTTCTGCATGAAGATTAAGATTTTAATAAACTTTATAGCTTAGTGGTATGGCATATGTTCTAATGTTTGGATCTGTGGAAGGTCTGGATTCTTCAAGAAGTGATTAAAACTGGGGAGATTTGATCTGACTTTTTTTTTATTTTAACCCACTTATCAGAGAATAAAAGTTTGTATTAATGAAAATTAATATTTGCACCTTACATGAGCAGTGGTGAGCATCTGACCCTGTTTCCTCCTTAAAAGCTCACCACTTCTGCGGTTTTGCAAGGAAGTCAAACTGCTTGGGTCACACCAAAACCAACTGAGCCTTTTTTCTTTCCAGAGAGGTCTGTTTCATTTCTCTTTATGCACTATATTATCATTGAGACACATTGACAGTGGGAAATTTGCCCTTCAGGGATAGGAGACCTCATTTGGTATACCTATTTTTTAATAAAACTAGATTCACAAAGCAGTTTAAAGTTAAAATATAGGACGGTATGCAGGTGACTAATTAGAGTCTGTGGTTTATGGATTTCTTCTCATATTTTGCCTTGTATTAAAGACTCAGTGAAAGATCAAACTGAAATCCACCCGTAGAGTTTAATATGTTCAAGAAAATTTCATACAACCCATGAAGCGGGAGAAAGAAGTTGTAACCTGCTAAACAGAAGCATCATCTGGCTTTATATAGATGACACGGCTCTCCTCTGCCTCCACCCTGTACAAGCAGCAGCGTGAAAGGGAGGAACTCGGTCGGCTGCTGAGTCTTGTCAGGGATCCCATGTGCCGCACTGCCCCTTGCTGCCCTTCGTAGTGCTGGTGTACCCTGGCATTGCTGCCTCTCTCAAGAAGGATGTCAGCTAGCATAGGAGCAAAGAAAGAAGCCATGTACAGCAATCTGTTGCATGATGTAGAGGATTTCTATGATACTTTTAAGGCAGAATTTTCTCCTATTTGTTAGATGAAAGGAAGAGGTGTAACACGTGGAGGGGAGAGCAGGGTCAAAGCAGACTCGCAGAGTAAAGCCAGACTGCAAATGAATGTTTATGCCATCAGGTGCATATTTTAGTTAAAGAAACAATGGTTTTGGTGACGTGTGGCTTTAAGTGTCTTGCCTTCCTTATGTAAAATAATGAATATAAAGGTTTCTCTTTCAAGAAGTTTTGAAAACTATAGAAAAAGACACAGTTTTCTGCCAGCAGCTGTAGGGAGAAGAAAAATGGGTTTGACCTGATGCAAGCAGATGATATGTGTAGATTGGATACTTTTGCACATTTATTTTTCTGAGTATTTCCTTTTTCACTCACAAGCATTACTGCATGTTATGCCATTTTAATGTTACCCTTCAATAACATAATAAATTTCCTAGCAAAATTTAGAAAATAAATACTTTTAAAATATGTTTGAACTGAGCTATGTGAATAAAGATGAAGATATTGAAAAAAAAATGGTGAGCAGAAGTGTTCCCACGTAATGAATTCTTCTGCATTGTGCTGAATGAACTCACATATGCCTAACTTTCATCTTTATGAAAAGAACAATTCAACCATTAAGGAATGGACTTGAGCTTCATGTTGGAAAAGTGTCACTTCAAACAGATTAAACTATTTGGAGAGGAAAAAAAACAACCCTGCTCTTCTCCTTGAAAATGTACTTTATACACCTGAATAACTTTTCATTTGGTTTGAGGTTATGTTTTCTAATAATTTAACTAATGACTTCTTACCTATCATTTTTTGTGCTAATTGGAGTGATAGTCTTGGTTTAAGTAGCAGAAATTGTTTATTATTGATTTGAGTACGTGGGAGAAGCTGTTTTAATAGTACGGGTTTAGGCTATGGCTTGCACAGATCGTGGATTGATGAATGTAAACCAGTGGAGAGGGCTTGAAAAAGGAAGGTTTTATCACATTTGTCACATAGATTCAGTAGGAAAAGGAATTACCATGATTATAGGAGAAACTTTTTTCAGGTTGGTGTAAAGGCTGATGAGGTGAAAGTAGGTACGAAGACAAGACTTCTTACTAACCATTGGCCAAAAATACCCACCTGTATCTTCACATGTGCAATTAGCACTCAAACAGGCTTACAAAAATCCAGCAACAAAATAAAGGTTCAGTGTGGTTTAGATAAATATTCTTCAGAGCCTTTCTAAAACTAAAAGTGATGGCATAATCTATGATTAGCGTTTGCTGAAAAAACTTCTTTCCCCGTGTTGCTTGCTAAACCTGAAGCTGTTTAGATTAGTAGCTGGGTAAAAGAAGTTTCCTTTCTTGTGTTTGTACTTTGCGTCTGCCTCAAATGCAGAGAATGAGTGGAAGGTAGAAAACTACTTCCTTTTGCCCTCACCTTCCCACAGGACTTAGGTGGGAGGAAGAGATGGGGAATTAGTTTGGATTCACATCTTCCATTTTTGTTCATTCATTGCAGTGGGAGATGATTTAAAGATTTGTAGTAGTGAGTGCAAGCACAGAATTGGCAAGTTACTACTTGCTAATTAATTGTGAATACAGTATTCTGATTGGAAGTTACTTATAGACGATTGAATACAACAGAGCAGGAAAGGTGGGTGAAGGGACATATTTGGAGATGTTGAAGAGTTCTGTGAGAAGTAATCTAAACTTGGAAGATAGAAGGAGCAAGATGCTCAAAATACTCTATAGTAAACCACAGCATTGCACATACTTCTTTCTTCTGGGCTTTGCAAAACAATGCATAGAGGGGGATGACAACTGTTACAGAGTTTTACACAATTAAGTTGAATGCATTAGTTCAAAATGTGTGTTTAGAGATGCTATGTAGTATATCCATGGCACGTTAACCTTGTCACTGCTTATTCTTTTATAACTTACTATTCTTTTTATATATAGATATAAAATTATATACTTTGTGTGTATATATATATAAAAATTATATACTGTGTATATGTCAGTGGATTATGATCTTAGCAAAATGGAGACACGTAAGGGTGTTTCAGTACCCATGCGTAGTTTCACTGAGGGAATCTGTGTATGGATTTTAGCAGCATACTTCTTCATCCATCTTTTAATGTTTATTTTTCACCAGGAGAATTTTTCAAACCTTTTCAATACCAAAAGGGTAAACTTGCTTGCCAGTTGTGTCATGTAGCAACAAATTTGAAAAATCATGTTCTAAATTGACTTACTCTCTGTTTGAAAACTCTTAACTGTACTTGTGCAACTTCTTAAGTCACATTTTTAAATACTGTCCCTGGTTTGCATGTACAAATAAGACTTAATAGTTTGTTAATGTTATTTTGAATACCTCAGAGTAAATTTGAGGATGGATGTTTGTGTCCCTTGAAGAAATACTGCCTTTGTATCATCATATTTAAGTATTGTTGCTTTTTGTACACCAAGTAATTCATTCTCTTTTATTTGGTAAAGCCTTGCAGTGAGGGAATTTCTTTGTCTGGATGATCCTCCAGGTCCTTTTGACAGTCTAGAAGAAAGCAGGGTAAGTGCTATGTAGTATGACAAAAAGAGAATGCAAAAGGCAGTGTTGGTTGTTAGGATATTGTAAAATCTGCTGAAACAGTATGGAATAAAACATTTTTATTTCTGTTCTTTCACAAAGAATTGCAAATGGCTATATTTCTAAAACTGACACGGTCTGATCACTGGTAATCTTTGACTGCTGTATTTGATCCCTGTCCCAAGGTATAATCTATTCTTTTTTGCCTTTTATGACCAGTGGATGAAATTTGTTTTTAAGGCAACTGCTGAATATGAGAGTTTTTGTAGGTTTACATTCAACACACTGTCATAATGCGTACACCTGAGACTTCAGGTCTTGCAGTAAAATGTTCTTGCTATGAAATGTAATGAAGGGATTAATTCTGACCACAAAAAATACTGTTCTTGCAGATAACTGAGCAGTGTCAAGTAGTGTTGTAAAACAGCAGCCTTTCAATGTGCATATGAGCACATTGAACAAATAATGCTGTATGCTGCAGCCTATTTTATTAGAAGTATGTTTCACTGGCATGCAGACCTATATACCAAGTCTGTCTAGAACAGGTTGTCTTAGTTTTCTTGCTTTATAGAATAACAATGTGTTTTGGAATTGCACATACATTATTAATGCTGTAGAAATTATAAATGGTAAGCGATGCTTCTTCAACTAAATTTGTATTTGCCAGTTTGTTTTGTGTGCAAGTGGGAGTGCCTTGGCTCTTGGTGCATTACTATGTATATTAAAGGATTTGGTAGTTTTTTGTTTTATGAGCTCATATTTGATTTCTGTACAATCATGTTTCATTATAGCTATTTAAGTTGATGACAAGTAATAAAAAATGCAGGAATTATTTGTTCAGATAATGAATTAAGAAATTTAATGCTGCCTTTGTAAAGATTTTGGTCGTTTATGCCATGGTGAAGTCTCAGGGTTATTCTTTCACCATAGGATTTTAGACAAACTATTAAAATAGCTGTGCTGCTGTACTTTTGGCTATTAACCATTTCTGTGAAGTTGGTCAGGCACAGTTGTCATAAAATTCTGGTCTCCAAGGGATACCCTGCTTTATTACAGAATGGTTGAGGTTGGAAGGGACCTCTTGAGATCTAGTCCAACCTTGCTGCTCAAGCAGGGTCAGCTACTGCAGATCGCCCAGGACAATGTCCAGCCAAGTTTTGAATAATCTACAGAGGAGACTTCACAATCTCTCTGTGCAACCTGCTCCAGTGTTTGATCCCCCCCACAGTAAAAAAAAAAAAAAAAAAGTGTTTTAATGTGTTCAGATTGAATTTCCTGGTTTTTAATTTGTGCCCATTGTCTCTTGTCCTGTCAGTGGGTACCACTGAGAAGAGTCTGGCTCCTTCTTTGTTCCCTCCCATCAGGTATTTATACCCATTGATAAGATCACCCTAAGCCTTCCCTTCTCGGACTGAAGAGTCACAGCTCGCTCATCCTCTTATTGCATGAAAGATGCTCAAGTCCTTTAATTACCTTTGATTATGATCTTTGAATCATGAGCCATGGGGTCCTGATGGACAACAAGCTGAAGATCAGCCAGCTCCCTCAGCACTCATGGGTGCAACCTGTCAGGCCCCATGGACTTACATATGTCCAGTTTAAGTGCTCCCTGACCTGATCCTCTTCCACTGAGCGTAAGTCTGTCGTGCCCTTCCTTGTCTTTTCCTCTGGTTGTTGAAGTCCGGGATTCCTGAGGCTGGTCTTACCAGACAAGACAGGCAAAGATGGCATCGAGTACCTTAACATTTCCAGTGTGATTTGTCACAAGTTCTCCAGCTCCATTCAGCAGCAAGTCCATGGTTTCCCTAGTCTCCCTCTTGCTGTTTATGTACATGTAGAATTCTTTCTTATTTCCATTTGCATGGCCTTGCCAGATTCGGCACCAGGTTGTCCTTCACTTTCTTAAGCCTGTCCCTGCAAGATGAGACAGCAGCCCTATATTCCTCCTGGGTCACTTCTCTATACTTCCAGTGCTCGTAAACTTTGTTTGAGTTCAGTTAGGAGTTCCTTGCTTATCCATATGGGCGTCCTGCAACCTTTGCTTGATTTCCTTCTTATTGAGATGGACCTTTCTTGAGCTTGGAGGTGGTGATCCTTGAATATCAACTAGCTCTTCTGGTCTGCTCTTCCCTCCAGAGTGGTTTCCCATGGAGTCTTTCTTCCAAGGAGATGTCTGAAGAGATTGAAGTCTGCTCACCCGAAATCCATAGTTGTGGTCCTGCTTTTTGCCCTGCTTCTGCCTGTTAGGATCCTGAACTCCTACATATCAGAGAGCAACTATATCCATCCCTTGCTTTTGTTAACTATGCCCAACTACAGGGCAAGCGCTGTGGTTCACATACTTATTCCTGGAGTTCATTTTTAAAGGTATCTCAAAAATCACTTCTGTTTCACCTTTCTGCTGTTACTGTTGTGATACAAAGCATTGCAAAAAAAAAAAAAAAATCTTCTATTACTGTTTTCCTAATAATGGAAAATACGGATGTCCTCTATTTGTTTTATGTCCATTTTATTATTCCAGTTCAGTAAGGACTTGCCAAAACATATTTATCTTTTTTGGGAGGGGTACAGGTACCTCCCCCATTAGAAATTGTTTAGGCCTTACAGAAACTTAATCACAGAAATGTAGGCAAAATACTCACTAAAGCAATCTTTTTTCTGTCATATCCTTGGTAATTGTTTCCACAGGTCCTTTCCTAGCCATCAGTGTTTCATGATCTACTGAAGAAGGAAACAAGCTCTCTTGCAGCTGGCCTAGTTCTGTTGCCCTTTCAGAACTTATAGGGAAAATTGGTCCCACCTGGGTGTTAGAACTGTACCAGACTCCAGGTCTTCAAGGAGCAAGATGTCTCATTACACACAGTTCCCTCATAGGTCTTTCTCAGCTTTGGTTCACCTTTCTGCTATTATGGCATCCTTCAGAATATGTTGATGTTTTCTTACTCAGTTGTGAAGAGTCACTCCCTTTCCTTGGGCAGCTGATACACAGATTGCAGCTAGAGATGGGTTTTTCCAAATGTCTTCTTTCAGATCTCATATAGAACAATGAAACAGTTCACAACATGTGGAGTACTTTTAGTTATTCTGTGAATAGGGAAATTTGCATGTGCATAAATCTAAAGGTAGACATCATATAACTTAGTTACATTCTTAAGGAAATAATGGCCAATTTTCAGCTAGGCCACCAGCAACCCTGAACAGTTTTACAAAATACACTAGAATTAACTTAATTGGTTTGGATGGAACAGGATGACTGCTTAACCTGGAGTAATTGCTAAAGCAATCACTAAGAACGCTGTGTGAAGAATGAATTGCATGCCACATGTTCTCGGCTCTAGTAGATGTGAATAAAGCTGTGGCTTAACTGATGATTGGTCTTCAATGCCTGTCAACCAAGATAAATTTGCTATCTGAGTCAATAAAATTAAAACTCATTGCAAAAAAAAATAAAAATCAAATGGCTATTGGATTGAAAAACATTGCATTTGTTTGAATTGTATGATTACAGGAAGACTCAATATTTTAAAGAACTTGATAAGTCTGCTTCAATTAAAGCAAAGAACGGTATCTTCTTGATGTTTGTAGCCCATTTTAAAACTTTAGGAAAACAGTGTTTCAACAGCATTGTTCTTAACTGAGCTCATATAAAAAGTTTATATTCAGAGGATTCCATGAAATAGTGGTTAGGTGCATGTAATGTTAAGCCAAGAAAGCCTCCTATGTGGGTTTCTTATTTAGTGAGAACATGTAAATTATTAAATCAGAATTGCACATTACTGTTGGTAGACTTGCTCTTTCCAGGCTCTGTGCCAATGTTTGTGTCACTTCCTGTGTTCAGCAGATACTGCATTATACGTTGGTCTTCACATTAAGGTTTGTTGAGATTGCTTGCTGTCAGATTCATCAGGGTGGACTATATATACATGTCATGCTCAGCAGAGTTATCATGGTTGTCATTAGTGTTCTTAGCATTTCATTAAACTTTTTCAAAATGTGTATTGGTCTTCCAACTCTCACAATTGTCATATTTGTAACAGCTATTTGGTACAGAACTGTACAACTTTGTCTTTATCCTGGGTAAGGGAAGAACATGCAGTTTAGCCAAATATTCCCAGCATCTTGGGAATAATTAGATACTTTGAAACTGAATTCCAAGTCTCGTGAAAGCAAATCTTATATGAGGGGAAAGGGGAGTAGGGAGTTCAGCTGATGTCCCATATAGGCAAAAAGGTTCAAAATCAGGGACTGCGTCAAAGGAAAGAAACCTCTTTCTGAAATCTCCTGTGAGACAAACAAATGATGCGATAAAAGTATTTGCATTGCAGTTTAGCGTAATAAATTCATTCTTCAAAGCAAAGCAGCATTGTTTTATTAAGGACAGAACTCTTGGTTTTTTTAAGTTTTTGTAGCTCTGTGGTAATCAATATAAAGAAAAGCAGCTACGATTCTGTTACAGTTTGATATTTCTAAAAGAAAAATCAGTAAAGGCAGTCCACTGAAGTTAAATGGAAGATGTTCTTAAATTTGTCTCTTAGGCTTTCTGTGAAACTCTGGAGGAAACAAATTACCGTCTACAAAAAGAACTGCTTGAAAAACAAAGGGAGGTTGAATCGCTGAAGAAATTGTTAAGTGAAAAGCAGCTTCATATAGATGCTATTGAAAGAAGAATTAGGTATGTAGAAATTTTATGGGGTTTAGGAGTTTCTTTTCGTGAAGGCATTTTCTCACAGGCACCAGCTTTAAATGTACTCGTGGAAACACTTTGCCCCTCATAACCACACATAAAGCAATTTTTTCAGCGGGCTCTTTCTTATATGCTGGCTAACAAGCTGTTGTTTAGTACAAATGACTGAGAAAGTGTTGTCTCATCTTTTCCCTCTAAAGTAACTGCAATTACGTTTCATAATCCTTTAAGTCCTGTAAAGATAAGGCAAAGATTCTCTTCTGCTTTTGAAATGTTGGATATGTGAAATGCCCTGCTAGAGATGAGAGCAGTGGAAAAACTTCCACCTGTACTGAAAGCTTTGACAGACCATAGTGATCAAGTGATTATATGTCTGTATAAATGTCTTTAATTTTGTTCTGAATTGCCTAGGACGATGCCACAGATCATTTAAATATAAGGAAAAAAAAATGGTGGAGTTTTATTACAAACTTTATGGCGCCTGTCTGCTAAACTTTGTAGCAAGCCCAGCAGAGTTGATGTTGGGCTATTCAGTGTCCTGATAGACCTGCTAAGTCAGTCATTGTGGGGTTTCCTTAGCAAAGGAGTAAATTCCCATGGTCCCTTTAGAAGTTATATTAATACTGCTTGGGTTGTTGAGTCTAGCAAATCCAGGTTAACTAACAAATCACATCTTTGGATATAAGGTTTAAGTGACCTACATTTGGAAAAGGATTTAAATGGAATTGTTGTGGCTTATTGAAAATTCTGATCTGAATACCATATTCAGTTTGTCACGTACTCCTGAAGGCAAGTAATTACATTTGAAAGACATTTTCCCTGTTTGACAAGAAAGTTCTGACTACTGCTAGCTTAAACAGTGAAATAGCCAATACAAATTAAATAACTCTTATTTGGCTAAAACATCATGATAGGAAATTCTGTGTAACTAAAAATAAAACAAGAATGCATGAGTAGCAAAAATGGATTTTATTTTTTAGTGCTTTCCCTGAAGACATTATTTTTTTTATCACACATATGCCCTGCCAGTTTCCCAGATGTTTAAAATTATTGAAAGTCAGCCAAGTAGTATCTGAGGTATTAATGGAAAATAACTCCTGTGATTTTTAGTTGTAAAAGTTAGCAAGTAAACCCATGACCTTGTTTAAGAAATTCAGCATGTCTGATAGGAGTTGAACCCAAAAGAAGTGGCGTCTGTCTTTGGCCTTGTTGAAGTGGAATTTTGATCTGATGACCCAACAAGAATTCAGCATCTTCTGCCTTTACACTTGAAAGGCCAGGTACCTAAAATGTATGTGAGGTAGGAGGGGACAATTGGACAAGGCATCAGACTTGTAGGCCTTTACATGTCATGCTGGATTTGGCCCAAACATAGGCCAATAAACGTGTTAGAGAATACTGCTGAGGTATTACTTAACATGCATGCATTAAAATAAAACTATAGAAACAATAGTAGTTAAAGTAATTTAAAAAGAGGGTGAAATAATAGTAGTATCACTTTCAACACAAAATTGTTCACAAGCTTTTCTTTCCAATTCAAGTGGCAGCTTTCAACACTAAATTGATATGTGATTTCCACACGGAGCAATACTTAGGAAACAAGTTTTTTTTGATAATTTGACATGACTGTATTCCCATTTGTAGCCAGGCTAGTCAGACTGTCAGCTCGTGTTGCTGTTAAGAAAAAATTACTACCTGTCTCTTTATCATTAATGGGAAAATGTATTGCTCTGAAATGTAATATGTGACCCTAAAGTTACAATGAGAAACTTGGGAAAGTGTTGAAGAAATCTATTTATCATCCTGCCTGTCTTCTAACTATGTTTTGGTTATAATCCTTGTGCCTTTTAGGCAAGATGTGTGTGTCTTAGATCATCTGCTTGTAATTTCTTACCTGAAGTAATAATCAGTCCTCTGGGACTTGAATTTTGTAAAACTACTAAATTGTGATGCAACCAGAGGATTGAATTAGTTTAGGAATAAGCAGCTGGAGCAAATAAACTGTTTGAATAGCTATCCAGTGCAAGCCCTGCATCTCTGTAGTAATAATTGAAATGGGGCATGTAGGAGTGAGATTGATAGGTTCCCAGAAACTGCAGAGTTTAAAATGAAACAAACAGCTCTTCAGTGATGAATGTTTGCTGTATGGATTGGTGGTACTCTGTTCTTATTTGTTGTAGGGATTTATCTTTAGGAAAAATGACTCGTCAAATGTCAGGAGAAGAAAGTGAGTGCAGTGGTGAGGTGGAGTCTTCTGCAGTAGAAGCAGACCAGGGTACCCTGGGTGAGGACAGCTGGTAAATACTATTATTTTACTTATAACATATTTAAGGCTTTTTTTAAGCATGTTTTTAAATGTTTGGTCTTGCATAAATTCAGAACAGCTGAGGAATTCAGCATTTTATTGCACCTTTCTGTAGCTATCCCATGTTTCATAAAGGCCCTCAGGATAGATAATTTTAGATGTGGAATAAGTGGTAAGTTGAACAAGCTTTGTAAATGTTTTGTGGATTGCTGGCATAAAATGACTATGGAGAATCATATTAGTTTCCATTTGACAAAGCTTATTGATCTGTTGTTGCAGCTCAGATAAAGAGAACCATGAGGCATGCTGGAGTGGCTCTTTGGCTGAAAATTCTGTACCAGAAATTGAAGTCGCTGAAGTAGCATATACGGCTGATGAAGAATAGATCGGTAGCAGCTGCTGTTACCTGGGAAGGGTTCATGTTTGGGACATACTCTGTGGGTAGGGGCATAGAGTAGCTGTGAAGAATTTACAGCAAAGAGCAAGAATGCACATATTGAATGTTTACATAAATCCTTACAAATTATTAACGTAAGAAATATACCCAGTGCTGCTTTGATTTCAGTTTTTATCTAGCCTTTATATATTTAATATATTAAAGTTTAATAAGGGCTAAAATCAGCTGAAGTTTAGATAGTGTACATACACAATTTGGCTTACTTTCCTAGCAGAGTGACGAAAGCTTCACATTAAATCACCAAATACATTTAACTAGCATGTCATATGTTTCCACTGATGTGACACATTTGAAGTGTTCATCTGTTTGGTATTTGTGTTTTCATATTCTTATAGCCATAAGTTAATGCTTGTTGAAGTAAAAATGGACTCATCTTACGTTTCCTGAGAGTGTAGAATGTGTTGTTTTTAAATTATAAAGCTGAAGAATATTTCTCTGGAAATTTTAATGCAATGCAATAGGAAAACTTACAGTACCAAGAGAAAAGTACTTACGCAATGGGATTGTAGTTGAACATTTTAAACAAAAAAATGGTCATTTTTGCTGAAGGAACTAATATGAGACCCCCAAAACACTGTGTATTTTCATCCCAAGATAGCATGCTGTAATACTTTCTGTTCGGTAATGCTGCTTTTAAAATCTGGGATACCTTTGCTATATACCCATGTAACAATAAAAATTGGTGAGTTTGCCTTTTACTTGGAACACTACCTCTTACCATCTTGCTAATACATTCATGTTTGTTCAGAAATATTCCAGATTATATGGACATAATTGAAAGACTTGTAAAGAAGCCATATTTTTTCCTGCACAGTTCATAACTAGATTGAACCTAGTTGCAATGTATTTTTGTTTCAATATATTGTATACATGGGGATATTGCTACATATGTTCTATAGCCTATTTTTCAAAATGTATTACGACAGGAGATGCACTTTATAATTAAGACTCCATTGTGCCAAGTTCGGTTGGCTAATTGGTTGAGAAAGGGGAGTTGCAGGGAGATGATTATGTAGTGCCTTTTTGTATTTTACTTGTTCATTACTGCAGAATTTTGCTACAGTGCTCTGTGTCAGCTCTGTGGAATCTTTGATGCAGCTTGTTTCTGTTCTTCACTTATTTACTGGAAGTGCCTTGTTTTATTCTGCTTTTCCAATAGGAAGAATGCTTTTTTGTTTTAAATCTTTTTTTCGCTGTATACCACCCACATCGTTGTTTAATGTTGTCAATATGCAGTGTCTTTGTGCTGGAGTTTTCAAAGGGAGCTTTGTACTTCAGGCTGTGCATACAATGACCTTTATGCAGAACTGTATAAACCTTCCTGGTGAAATAAAACTATGGACAAAACACCTGTCTTCTCTTTTCCATTGTAGAAAAAATGTTCAATGCCTTGTCTAGTAAAAGGATAAAAATACTATTAGAAAGAGACATTCTTACCTCAGTGATTTCCTACAGTTACTCAACTTTTGGTCTGAGTTCTGTTTGTACCAAAAAATGTGTGCATGAAAATGAATGAGAATTCTGTAATGAGAGACCAGAAAACTTACTGTACTTCTGCTGAAGATTAAAATAAAAAAAGGAACTGATTTTTTTTTTATATTCTACATGAATCCTCATAGATGTTGAGTGAAATCAATAAAGTTTTGACACCTTATTGAAAATTCATGTAATCTTTTGTCAGATATCACTCGTATATTTGAAAAGAAGGTTGAACCATGTATATTGAAGTAGTATTAGGTTTGCGACTATATATGTTTTAAAAATCTTGAAAAGGTGCTTGGGTCATACATGCTAGGAATTTCTAAAGTACATCAGGTAAATCTGCAAATCTAGTCACTAAAGAAAGCATTAATATAATTTACAATTTAGTCATGAGAGGGCAAAGGAATGGAAATTTTGTTGTGCTCTGTCTTTAAGGTTTATAAGATATAGTGCAGATCAAAATATTTAGTATCACATGAGTAGACATTTTTGTTTAGGGAGTGTTGCGGAGGGACATCACACACAGACCAATGTGATCAAGTGAAGTCCATTTACTACCACGTTTGATACAGTTATATACCTTATGCACTTGTGCACGCGCCCTAGACAATACTCTAATTGGTACAATACCCCGTTTCACACGACACTATCTTATTCTCTATTGGCTGAGCAAGCTTCTTCACGAGGTGTCCAGCAGTCACTGATCTCATTCTTCAGCATCCAGGTGTTGTTTGTCAGGCTCTTCTTATCTTCCTTTTTCCCAGCGTACAAGGACACAGCGTCCTTGTCTGCTCCAGCATTTTGTAAACTTATGCTTCGTTCCCACCTAACGGCTGGATTGCTCACATTCCTTTGCCCAGCCAAGAAATCCTCAACAAGGGAGACCTTGATTTTTAATTAAACTGAGCTGAAAAATGTGGATTTGTTCAGCAGCCATGTTGTATCACTTGGCCTATGTTCTTGGTTTAATGAATGGTCACCCTGTTAAGGGACATGCAGAATTTGAGGAGTACAACCCATGGTGGCCTTGAATGTCCTAACTGAGGTGGTTTCCAAGTCTGTCCTATATTTAACTTTTTCTGGTGCGCTTGCTTCCATTCTGGCAATTTATCTAATTTCCACCCATTTCGTTCTCATTTCACTCATTGCTGCAATTTTAGTAAAGAAGCCAAGTTTCGATTATTTCATTCATGAGAATTTGACAGTGGAGTTCTGTGCTCTTCACAATGAGCAGAGGAGTATTCAAACTGGAATTGTAGCAGAGTGAACTAATTATAAGAATTGCAACCAGTAACACTTTGTTCTTTTCTGTTGTAGTTCAATCACTCCAAAGGTAATTGTCTTAATAGTTCAGCCACTGATTTACAGTGGGGGTTTTTTCCCTTAGTTTTAGATTTTCAGTACATTGTACCCAGCTGAATCTTACTGGGGCTTTGCTTTTGTTTTGTTTTGTTTTGTTTTTTAATACTACATCTTAAACTTAATAATCCTGCAGGACTTCTTATCCTCCAAAGCACTTGCAGTCTGCCCACACCACTTCTCTGCTTTTCATTTGTATACTCCTAAATCAATTAAAATGCTGACTAGTCTTGAATCAAGAATGAGTCCACATAAAACTCCCACTTCATATCTTTCCCACTGTGACAACCATTAATTACTGTGACTATAATAGTCCCATTGAACCAAGCTCAAGGAAGGGAGGAGATTCACAAAACTGCACCTGACAGTTGCAGGAGAGAATAGCCTATGCTGTGTGTTTTCCAGCAGGCTACGGTACTCACCTCTCTGTGTTAAGCATCTCTTTGTTGCTCTGGGGGGTCATAGTTACAGAGAAAAGGGATGTGGAAAGCTCCTGTTGTAGATGGTATATCTGTCCCAAACTGGTTTTGCTCTGTGTGCCTCATTAGACCACTAGTTTGATTTTTCTGTGGTTTCTATTCCTTCATTGAAATGTAGCTATGAAGCAGTAGCAGTTATCCTGCCAGAAATTTGCTTTTCTAGTAGAACGGATAACAAATGCAACTTTCTATAGGAAGTTTTATATGGTTTTGTTTGTGGAGGGTTTTTTTCCCATGCTACAGCAGGCTGTCATACACACTGGGAGAGGAATTCTGAAGAGCTATGCTCTGAAGCTGCTGCTGCAATCAGTTTTTTTAAGAAATGTCAGATAAATAAATAGCCCAAGGTCATGAATCACCAAGGAAGGGAAGAATCCTGTAGGAAACACTCCCTTTATGGAATACCAGGTCTAGGGGTCTGTCTTCGTGTCATTCCTTTCTATATTTCAATCAAATCTTTGTCCCAGAGATCAGTACATTCAGATTTCTGGACAGGTCCAATATTCAAAACTAGATATGTACTTTTCCTATAAACTACAGGGCTTAGTTTAAGGGATGCTAGGGTAGCTGAACTGTATCTTCACATCCATGTTTCTTTGTTTGAACTTGGAGTACTGATAATGCAGCTGTCTTCAAAATATGTCTCTCTTAAACAGTTTGTATTCTGGGTAAGCAGTCAATGTACTGACCGGTGGAGTTTTTTGTTCTATGTTTTGATTTTTTATCTTTATCACATTTTTAATGCATAGGATCTTAACCTCCTAACTGAAAGAAAAGATGAGAGAGAAAGTGGAAGAGGCAGAGAAGAAAGAGGGGATTGCCTTGTCCATAGTTTACACTTGAGGATTTTTCCCCTTTGAAAGTGAAACTTGGCTCAATCATTTGCTAACTAGAATTGCTTCTCCACTAAATGTTTGCAACCCCTCGTTGTGCTAACCTTTATCCTCGTCTTGTTTCACAGGGCAACCTTTTGTATTTGGTCCTTCCCAGGTTGTGCAATGCAAGGAAAACAAACTGAGCTAGAACTTTTGTTAAATGTTTTCAATCTTCTTCCAAAGTTGACGTATCTTTTGTTATCTGATGCAAATGTAAAGATTTGGAAGAGTGGAAAGGTGAGGAAATGCAGTCCTTTATTATAAACAAAAAAAGATTAACAGATTCTTATCTTGTAATAGATATAAGTGACAAACTTACATCATCTCAACTTATGAGTAACAGTGACTGTTGGCCATATCTATTTCTGCTGTTGCTTTATAGATCATTCTCCAGTTGGTTGAATAGCTTGGGTGACATACTGGAATAGGAAATGTTTCTCTCTAAATTTCTCCTTTGGTTGATGGATTCAGAACCATTCTGGTGGTTGTTCCAGAGTCAGGAGAAGGCTGTCAGAAGATGTGTCTAAGCATAACCCTGTATGCCACATACATAGCATCTTTTTTCTTCTGGTAGGCACATTTCAAAGCTCCAAACTGCAGTTTTATGCAGCATCATCAAAATAAACTGATAGTAGCATTGAAGGATGCTGTTTAACAAGGGTCAATCTGAGTTACATTGAGGCTGCCCAGAGCACAGGATGTGCACAGGCAGGATGTTTCTGGAAGACAAACATTTTTCACTATCACGGAGAGGTAACAGGAACGCTGAAGGAGCTATGCAAACGGCCAAAGTTACTGAGTCCTCAAATGTAAATCTCTGTAGCTGGATAAATCAGAAAGCCTGATGTGTAGTTCATTTTTATGTAACAAAGAATGAAAATTTTTAGCATGAAGTCTTTCTGCAGTGGAACAGCACCTGACACTAAAATTACAATTCAGGAAAGCTAATGATGTTCTAGCTGAACTGGCAAAGCTTCTCTTTCTCTTTTTATACCTTCAACCTCCAATGGACAGGCAGAAAAGTAGTCTGCAACACATTTGTCTCGTGTGTAACCCAGATCCGTACCCTCTGCCTGTCCCCATTTGTGTGACCTGTGCCTTTTCTGTCTCATCAAGGATATCACGGGGCACCAGCTCAGGCTGGAGTTCTGGTATTGCTTGTAAAGATCCCAAACTGCAAGCAGGGCAGTGTGGCTCTGGAGAAGGAGGAGACTTGGGAGTAGTGACCTTGAGCAGTAATTTCAATCCAGTCCTCAAAAGTGCTGTCACTGCTAGCCAAAGCTGAACCCTTCGGCTTTAGGAGACAGGAACATGCATCGTCAGAGAAGAGATCATCCCCCACAGTGCAGAAAGCATCAGCGTGGGTCCTGCCTGCCAGCAGGCGTTGTGGCTCATCTGATTAAAGCACTGGCCTAATAAATGGGATTCTGGGCTCAACTCCCAGCACTGGCTGAGTCTCATTTGTCTTAAGGGAAGTCAGCAGGTTCTCCACAACCCTTTGTTAAACCTTCAGGAGTACATGGTTTTCAACACAGTCTTCATGGGGACCTTTCCTCTTTTTACCCCTTTTAAGCTCTTCATGGAGATCCTAAATGCTTGCTGATTTGTACTCAGCACTCCTGTGACTCAAGGATCATCAAGGTGCTCTCCAAATAATGAATTTGTTCCCACTTTGTATCTGAGAGATAGGTATTGTATTTCCCTCTGCTTTGCAAATAGAGAAAATGAGGAAGAAAGCAATTATATGATTCACCCTAATTGCACAGTAAGTCAGTTGGTGTAGTCTTAGTGTTACTGCTGATCCCATAGACTTGTCAGCAGGTTAAAATTAGATGATTCGCTGATCCGGTGAGACTCCTGTCTGTATAATACAGGAACTGTGTCCTGGATATCTCAACTGGGTTTCAAGTAGGTCTAAATATCCTTGCTCGTAAATTATTAGCTGCTTCTAGATTTTATAATATTCCTTTCTTCTACCAGTTCAAACTGAAAACAGTAGGATGCCTGCATTAATATGGTGGGGAAACAAGCCTCTGCTCTCTGAACCCCCTGTGGATTAATGCTTTTCATCTAGAAGAAACCTCAGCTGCCACAGCTGTTTTATGGAAATGTTGAGGATGACTATGAAATGCTGATCATGTGTTTGTTTGGCAGTTAATGTGGGTTTGTCAAGCATTGCTCATCTGGCAAGTGCCTATTGGGAGAAGGTTGCGCACTGACCTTTAAAGATCTCATTACTGCTTTGCATGTTTGAAAAATAAATAGATAGAGAGATAAATAAATAAATAAATGTGGTTTAGGAAGCAGTTGCAACACGTGGCAAACCTACAGGATCTCTCCTCCCAAATTTCCTGTGGCTCTTTCCTAGATGTTCTCAGCATTTCTGATAACCAGGTTATGGGGTGGATAGTTTGTGATGTGAAGGTGTCTCCCTTTCCCCCTCGTTCTGTCATATAAATATGCCTGTTACAGGGATAAGCAGAGGCATCGGGCAAGAGATCTACCCTATTATGGCTTTGTACATTTAGGGAAAGTCTTGTCCTGAGAAGTTTATTTTTTGTGTGTTGATTTAGAAACCTTGCAGCATAGCTTGTAGGATAATGTAAAACTAACAAAAACTTCATGTGATTCTTCTTAGATTTGAGTTGGGCAAGGGGATAATAACTTGCATGGGAAGAGGCAGATGAGAAAACTGTCTCATTCTATGAAATCTTTTGAAAAACAGTGAAATCAGCCATTCAGTAAGATGTTGATGTGCCTATAGAGGTGTTGTTTCTGCTTAGATGTAAAAGAAGAGCCCAGATAAGCCAGCTTCTTGTGGAGATCACTGCTTTTTCATCTCACGCCACTCAGATCTGACTCAATCGTGCCTACTTAAATAGGCAATTAAAAAATAAGTAAGTTGAGAGTGTTGCAAAATTAATGTACAAAAAGTAATGTGTTATGAAGGAGTATGTAACAATGAAAAATTAAGCTCAACCTTGCTGTGAGTTAACCTGAGAAACAGAACATGTGCAAATAATTACTTTTCTCTATCTTTGCTGTCGCCATGCTGTAGTCAACTACCGACATCTTCTGTGAGCTATGTGTTTCGTTTCTGAGTCTAGAAAACCACGGAAAGACCAACAGCTTTCACTTCTCAAATGATGTGAGTTACACAAGACTCGTGATCATCCAAAGGTCAGAGCACAGGATCTCTTCTCTCAACAGAGAGGCTGCTCTGTTCTGCTCTGGTGAAGCAGCTGTTGGCTCAGATTTCAGTTTATTCAGACACAGTATGTGCTCTAGACAGATTCTCAGCCTACATAAATGAATGTCTTGACTACTTATTTTCCCCCATAATTTTTTTTTCTCCTATTGTCGTCTTTGTGAAATAAACCCCTTTTTGTGTTCAACCACAAGTGTCTGATACAACATACAGATAAGATCTCTCATCAGGTTAGTGCTATTACAAACCTTTTCTGAAATTTCTTGGTCCATGCAGGATTTTTTTCCTAGCTCAGGAAACTAAATCGATTAGACACATTTTGCTGACGGAGCTTGCAAAGCACTGGGAGGTGTTTCAGGTTTTCACCTGAAAAGTATGAAGTGGTCTCTGCTACCCACGTTCAGCTATTAACTTCTGAAACTTTTCACTACAGCCACAGGAAGGTCACTGGTAACATAATCCATTTTACTTGTGCATCCACATGGAGTTTCCACTGTATTTATTTATGGTTTAGCAGAAATTACCTGAGCCAAAGGCAGCGTTGTGTTTCTTTAACCTGCTCCTGTGACCAGATTTGGTATTTGCCACTTGCCACCATTTCTAGCTTAGCCAAGACACTCTAATAGCCTCCTGTTGCAGAAGCTCTGAAGGGCTTTTTCTCTCAAGCTCTTGCTTGTGCAGTGTAAAAAGACCGTTTGCAAAGCATGGTGAAAGAATCAAACATTATCTATGATTTATTCTCCTTGTTCTTGAGATTGGCCTATTATGGTTTCTTCTTTCCAGCCTATTTTCTTCTTTCAGGAGGAATGTTTTGCAGTGCCTTACTTCAGGTACTCTTACAGTACCTGAGGAGGGATACATGAGATGCTCCAGAGTATAGCGATACTTCTTGAAGCGTCGCAACGATTGTTCTGGGGAGCTCAATAAACGACCCAAGTTACACGTAGACGCAGCCCTAGAGCAACTAACGGGGCTGCAGACTTTGTTCCTTAGGGGACAAAGTGCCCAAACCCAATTCAGCTCTACTGTGTAGCCAGTCCTGAAAATGGGGCCAATCTGCTCAATGTGTCAGTTCAGACTGAATTTCCTTTGACGAATAAGACCTCTCCTTCTTGGTAAAATTACCTTTTAATATCCAAATCCTCAATAAATCAAAAAGTAAGTGATTAATGCTACACTTGAACATCCTCAACAGCCTCAAAACCAACAGTTGCAATACATTCCTATGGGCATGTCCCCCATGTTCCCACCTAACCTAATGTAGCACCGACATTACCACATGACAGACGTGCCCTGAACCCTGTCAAGGGCTGAGAGGCACAGACTTGACCAAGAAATCCCTCTTCACAGTTCAGTGTCCTCAGTGTGGTGCAATGATATCCAGCTTGCAGCTGGTTACTGCAAAGCAAAATTTGCTGAACCAGTATTACAGAGGCTAAGAAGTCATCATGCTGGGCTGAACTTCTCTTTGAAAATGGGTACTTTTAACTGATTTAATCTTTGTCTTTGCTCCACTTTGTCGTGGAGTGTGTAAGGAGAGGGCTGATAAAGTTCTGCATGAAGGCCTGCTTCTGAGGTCCTGCTGTCCTGCATATTTGCAAGTCCAGAGCAGGGAACCAAGCTGGGTGGCAAGGTGGCCATAGACAGGGGAAGGTAAGAGAAGAGACAGAGGCCAGAAAAGCAGCTGAGAAGGTGGGTCAGTATTTAAAAGAGCATTTTAGCTTTGAAAAAGTGGGGACTGGGGGGAGAGTGGAAGGGTTCCCCCGCACCGCTTTTTGAGCAGCACTTCCAAGCAGGCCCTCTTCCCTCCAGCATGAGCAGTAAGACTGGAACCAGGTCCGGTATGAAAATCACAGCTTTCTGAGCCCGCTGGAGTTTCTTGCTGTACGCTGAATCCAGAGCTCCTCCTGGAGGTCCGCAGAGTCCAAGCCCTGCCGCTGATGGAGCTCATCGCTGCTGCTTGGCACAAACATCAGTGCACCAGGCACTTCAACAACCCTGCATACATACAGGATATATACAATAGGGAGGTATAGGGTAATACAGAAACGGTGCGTATGCCTATACAGAGGCAGTCCTAGCTGACTTCAGTTAGTTCTGCAGCTGCACCAAGGTCCCTTTGGTAAGCTGAATCCAATCACAAAAGTAAAGATAATACATCTGAACATATTTATATGTTAAATATATCTTAAGACTTACATTCCTTCCGAAGTGCACATTTTATTTTTTGAGAAAAGGGTGCTAAACTCGGGGTGGAGGGGGGCCCACGTAAATCCTGTTTGAACCCACAAAACACGCCTCACCCAGTAAGACAGTACGTCTTTGAAAGCTGATGTCATACCAACGAGAGGCATTGAGACTCATTACCTACATGGGAAAAGACTGCTAGCTCAGACCAATTAGCCTCCCACCTATTTCATTAAACTTAGCTCACCTACAAACCCCAGATCCTCAATGTAGACACACGTTGCCATTCAAGTCTAGGAGAATCAGATGCCTCCTCTGTGAGAAAGCCAGCTGAGTGGGGACCTACACAGCCCTGCTGCCTTAAAAACAGCCGGGGTAACACTGGCTGGTGAGATAGCACAGGGAGAGGGTGTAAAGGGGTTGGGGGAGTGGGATGCCCAAACTGTCTTGACAGGGCATTTGCACAAAGCTCATCTCAGTAAAGAAGAGAACGATCAACTCTATTAAGCAGCAACTGGGGAATTACCAGGAGACTTTTAGTTGCAGGGGGTAGAAAGTCAGCTAAGCAGATATGCAAGCAAAACACAAAAACACGAGGATGTGTAGCGTGCAGAAGAGGGGAGCAGGGCAGCAGAGGGGCCTGCGTGACCCTGCCAGACACAGCCATCCTAGTTATACAAGGATGTTTAGAAATTTCTAGGCACATATTAACATTTCATAACTATATTGGCTAGCTTTATCTGTTGCACTGCAAATAAGGATCCCAAGCGTGTATATAGTTCAGCGAGGGCCAGTTAATTGATAACAAAACAATAAACCACTTAAACCATGATCAGTCACGTGAACTGGGCAGGATTTCCTTACAATACACATCTGACCGAACAGTGCTACGATGGTGGGTCTTGCAGCAGTCTCTGCAATGGGGTCAGACGTGACAAAATATGACAGCTATGTAAGATTAGACTGGTGATAGCTGGCATTTCTTTAGATGTTCAAACTAGTCCCTGTTGTTAAGTAATTTTTTGAGAGTAAAGCTGCATCCTTAATGTTCCTAAAAAAAAATTACATCATTAAAAAATTTAGGCACTACATCATATAAAACTGTGAGATTTTCTGATCAGAAATAGTCCCGTACATGTCCATCCTCTTCTTCCACCCCCCTCAACCTCCCCCCCTGCCCCCAACAGCTGTATACACAGCAGGCATGTGTATGTACCAGAACAGTTCCTTGACATTTTGTGATGAAGTCTTTAGGCTTCACAAAGAGGCAAAGACAAGCTGCCCAAGCAATTGAACCCCTTCCAGACCAGATAATGAATGACAGTCTTAAATCTTTGCTCCAACACTTTATACATATGTGTAAATATACACGTGTGTGCATACATAAAATGTGAGATACTATACACACACACTTTATGGAGATTCTAATGAGATGCATGAAAAAAATTCATTATTTTATTTGTTTTAATTTATCCTTGCCTACAGGAATTTGTCTTCTTCATGTTTAAAAAGACCTGACCATTCTTCCTTTCAACTAAGGCCTGGAAAGTGAAATCCACACATTTCTCAAACAATGAAGAAATCTTTGCAGGGATGGGAGGAAAAAGTAGGTATTTTGGACAGATTAAAAACAACTGTTGTGTTGCAAGAGATTCTTTTAAGTGCAAAGGAATGCAGTCCAAACACCATAGCATATACTGCTTTCTTCTTTTTTAAACTAAATCAACCTTGAAGAACGATTGAATTCTAACCTGATGTTGAAAGACTAATACGTCAAAAATCTTTCAAAATATCCCCACATCCTCTAAGGAGCACTGTATCCTAATGACAGTGTAAGGAGAGTACTTACAGGTTTGCCTGATAGGAAAATAAATTTAACACAGTCATACAGCACAAATATGACACCAAAATATTTATTTACAGCATATATATATTAATTCTTTTCACTTTATTAATGTACTTTCCCCCTTTAAAAGCTACACAGATTAAAAATGTCCAAGTCTGTTAAGAGGAGAAAACATTCTCAAAATAAATAAGAAACAAGAAAGGAAGTCAGCTATAGTACACCATCTGCTTCCACAGTCCTCGTGTAAAATATGTTCCAGTTAATAGAGAGTACATTTGCAATAACATGTTGACACTATACACTCTCGTCTGCTTACATACTAAACAAATATCTTGGCATGAAGAGAGACATATGTTCAAAAAAGGAAGAGCCATTTGTCCCAGCATCATCTGAATTTACACAGGAAAGAGCCACCTCCTCAGCCGAATTAAATCCCTAGAACCCCTTTGCTTTTGAAGAAAACCAGTCACCTACTGTCTCCCAAACAAACATAGCAACAAGCACTCCAGTTCTAGAGGTCCATACTGTATTTTGGTTTGTGTACATGACTATAGTATCTCCGAGCATAGCTTCACCAACCACACACGTCCTAGCCTGTGAACTGGTATGTGACTCTGTCCTCCAGAATCACCAGCCACTACACACAAGGTTTTAGAGAAATTCACCCAAATAACCAGTTTCTTTTCTTCACCCTTCACAAATTTGGTTCCTGAAGTGCCTGGTCTGAAATCAACAATCTGAAGATACCTGAAGCTTCCCAGGATCAACACTTGGCCAAAACATTGCCGGAGGTCAGCAGTCAGCCGCTAGCTTGCAAAGGAGATGACCTTCCATAGGATTTCTTCTCCCCTGCAGGGTGTTCATATGGAAAGTTCTTGCACAAAACCAGCAGGCCCGTGTATTCCAAAGCAGACTGAAAATCACTTTAGTTTCAAACTGGAAGCTTAGAGACCCTTTTGGTTAGGTTGTAGAGCACTTTAAATAAGCCAATTACTATGTAAGTGCCAAGTATTGTGAAACTACTAATTCGACCAAGAACAGATGCTAGAAGCCAGCTTTTCCAAGCTAAGCACGGGACTATGTTGGCATGGCCTCGCATTTAGAAATACCAGATGTGTCCACATGCACGGCCAGCCTTGCACAGTAATGCAAATGGTGTACGCTAATACTTTCTGTACCCAATTCAGAGACTTGCATAGACTGCATGCCTTGAAAACAGGATTCCAGACAAAAGGGTTAGCAAATGGATTCTAACTCAGAATATTTGTTATTTTATTAAATATGCCTGCTTACAGCTGGCATCTCATCCTGAATTTCAGCAAGCATTAAAACTAAGTAACATTTTGTTAGTGTTTGGTTTCCTACTGAGAGTTCAACATGTATTTTTAAATATAAGGCAGTTCTTTAATTTTTGTTTTGTTTTGTTTAGAACACACATTGAATAGTTCCAGGTTTTCTCTACTCTCAACATAAAGGGACAATTTTCCTGGTACCTCCAAACTTTGGGACAAAATTAACGTGCTTAATTTTTTCCAGTAGGAAATTTATCTCAAGTAAAGTGGCAAGGCTTGATTCTCCTTTCACATGGATGCAGGCCAAAAGCAATTCCACTACAGAGAACGAAAAAGTCCTGAAAAACTGAATCTCTCCACAGGGTTTGTAAATTTTGGGTTTCATCCACGGAACTCAACTTGAAAGGTTCTGAGCACGCCAGCACACCATGTCCAGAAACACATATTAACTTACGCTTAACCTAAATTCCAATGAGCTGAAGCCTATTGTAGCCTATCAAAGCTAAACACCCAGCAAATCATAGCCTAAAGCCCACAGGAGAAGGGGTCAATCTTCTGCTGCTATAGATCTACAGAAACCAAGTCTCCCACTATTTCCCAAGTGGTTCAATCATCAGTAAATTTAAATTAATTTGAAAACAAGAAACCTAGATCAATGTGACTCTGCTTCCCACAACCCTAGGAACTCCACAGTGTTTTACTATTTCCTTGTGATTGACAGCAGGCTACTAGCATAGAGCTTAAGTCTTATTTAATAAAATTTGTTAGCACAAAGCAGCCTATCTAAGTTTTGGTTTGTATTTGAATAGTGATTTCTCTATGTATGTAGTAGTTTAGCACTCAGAGTGGCATTTGTTCCGTAAGCTAAAAAGCTGTCAGTTGGACAATTACGTATCAACTTTACAAGTAATCCAGAACCAGCTTTTAACCAGGGTTAAAAAGCATTTCAAATACAACATGCTGGTATTATTTCTGTTCAGAAACTGAGTAAGAGAGAAGAACCAAATGCTCAGAAATCAAAATTATTTTGAAATTGTATAATCAAAAAATATGTTACTAATTCCTTTGAGGATGGGTATTACAATACAAAGTAAAGACTCACCCTAGAAATACACTGTGGAGCACAACACAGGAAGGTCAAATCTCTTCTGGATTTTTGACAGTATTAGTGGAAATCAGTTTTGTTTGGCAGGGATCTGTAAGAACTTGGACATTTCATTTTCCCCAATCACTGTAAAACTGTTCTTTAACTGAATTGGAAATAGTTCAAAATATGATTCAAGGTGACCTATAGAAGTACACGGGATATTCTGGCCAAGGTTAAAACAAAACAAAAAACCTATCCCATTTCAAAAACCCTACAGAAGAGTCTCCTCTTAATATCTAGGATACTGTAAGTTGCTCCAGGCAGACTGTTTAAATCTCCATGCCCAAATGAATGGCTATTAGCTCTTGAGCTCAAAGGAACTTGCAAGTCAGGACACGTATAAAGCTGTTTTGCTCATATTCAAATAGTCTGAATCAAATAACCCTCTAGGATAGGGCCTTGAGGACTTATTTGACTTTTTCATTTCAACAATGAATCCAGCTGTGTGCATAAGTGAGGCACACAGGTTTTACAAACCAGCCAGATATAGTAAGACACTACCTAATAAAAACTGATACTAATAACAAAACAAATCTTGGCCAAGGCTGAAAAAACTTTGATGCTTGGAAGTTTTGGCAACTATTGCATTTTTTTGTTTGTTTGTTTTTAAACTAGTTTTGTAGTAACAAATAGTAACACTATTCTTAGCAAGATTGGCCATAAAAAAAACAGCCTGTATGAAATGCAACCACACTAAATAGGTACAGTTATAAAACAGCATTACAGCTCTTTACATCTGCACTATAATGTTCAGCATTATAAAAAGACCATGCTCTTATGAAGCCCAGGCAGCCAGCTGCTTCATTTCATCTTCATCCTCTGCTCTCTTCCTGGTCGATGCTGCAGAGAAAGAGAGATTAACAATAACCACCAACTAATTTAACAGTCAGAACCATTTTATTTGTTAGCATGAGGACTTGCATAGTGCTTTTCAGTTTGAAGATCTCTGATCAATTTACTGAGTAGCAAGCTAAACAAAGGTAACGCAGTAATGAAGCTGATGAGAGATGTGACTATTTTGCCCCACCATTATCTCACCATATAACCCTGAGGTTAACAATATAGGTCTGATGTAACTCCTACTGAATGACTCCCACAGAAAATACCTTTTCATCTCTAAAAGCTGTCACAGAGAGCAAGCATCCACAGAATGCTGCCAGTTCTCACTGCCACTTGAGCAGGCACAAGTGACCTACCCCGGCCAGCTGTGCAGCCTGCTACCTTTCCAAATAGTGCTCAAGGGTTCTGCATGTGCAGGTCCAGTCTCCAAACAGACTCACCCCATTTTAATGACAGCGGTCATCTATTAAAGGGGAGAGAGAAATTCCTGAACTTATCTTTGCTCATGTGACATCAGTTAACTGCTGTGGTCACAGCAACAGCAATTCCCAGCTCTGTACCAGGTCCCACACACACTTCGTCTCTCCTTTTTCTACCCAAATCTCCTATCACACATCTTTCGCATTCGCTGAACTAAAACCTCACCCAAATAGTCTTCATTCACTGACCTACAAACTACATGACCTACAGCCCAGGTTCAACCTCAGGCTGACTCCATCTGTGGGCTGTGCACGTCAGGATCTGCATTCCTCCAAATACCAGTGGAACAATGTTACTGGATGCAATACCCTTGTGTGTACATTTACGGCACCAGCTGGCTCCTGCCTGTGGCGGCCGTACAGCCAGGAGCCACAGTCTTGAGAGGGGCTGCAGCTACCATCTCTAGGGACTAAAGGTGGGAAGAAGACATGGGAGACCAGGGGCCCAGTCCCTACTCTAGAGGCAAGTGCCACTGGTTTACTGTGCAACTGGGGAAAGTCACTATGCCTCGCTCCATCTCTTTCCCCATCTCTAAAATCTGGAGGGTAACTCACATCTCCCATTAGAAGCATTATAGAACCATTAACTGTTGTTCTTATTTTGCCATTGCTGCGTAACAGTAAGCATCCAGTTTCATAAAAGATAAGCCAGTTTTGCAGAGGCCTTAAACTGTATAAATGTAACCAGCTAATTTTGCCTGAAGCGGTCATACAGATAGATGAAGTAGCAAATTAAGATAGTGAGAAGCACATGGAGATGGCCTGGGTTTAATAAAAAAGTCAACTGGCACAGCTGGATCTGGAAGAGGATGTATGAACAAGCCATAAATGCCCAGACTGCAATTTGCACTGGGTTCTCCTAAATCCATTTTTTTACTAGCTATTCTGCAATTGACTCTAGTAAATGAGGCAACAATCCCAGACTGAGCATTTTAAACTGCTTCTCAGTGGTTTAAGTGCTGTCTGCCAAAACACACGAGAGTCTCTGAGCTGAGCTGGTCTAGGTAACCTGTTCTGCAGCAGAATGCACCATAAACAACCTGTGCCACATGTGTGCTGCCCTTGCCACCAAATATTTATATTCTTTTACCAGCATTAGTACACAGCAAGTCTTTCAGCTGATAGAGGACAACGGGGACACGGTAAAAGGTACAGTTAAAAGTTGGCTGTCTCTGGCTTAATTCAAAATGAACAGGGCAGAACTACAGAAAAATAAGACTACCACTTAATGCCAGGAATAAGTCTGTTCTGTGGAAGGAAAGCAAAGGCATGACAGTATTTCTTTAAATGTGTACTTCCTGCTGCCTCCTTCATTTCTAATTAAAATACCAGTGGCAAATATCAAACCAGTACCCTACAAAGCTGAATCTTTGTGACGCAAACATTATGAATCTAGGTCAGACTCTAATTAAAAAAGACTAAGGATTTAATTGCCAAAAAGAGAAAAAAAGGTCTTCCCATTCCTCAGTGATCTCACTACATTTCAGCAGCAGATGCATTATCATATGTGCAAAGTCAAGTTCCCTGAGTTTGCCTCCCCAAATCTACATAGAATTTGATCCTAAATGCTTTCATACAGCAAACCAGAATTCCACTCTGCTGCTTCTGATAAACAGATACAAAAATAAGAAAAGGAACCTATAATACTTTACAGGTTAAAACACAGTTAAATACATATCTGGAGCTCCCTCTTCCTCTCCTCCTACTCAAGCATGCCTTAATCATGAGAAACGTAAAATGGCAAGCAAGCAATTTACCAGGGCGAGAAGGCAGCGATGTGGATGGAACACTTGGCAGTCTGACATCTCTCATTCCCTTGTTTAATTCTTCTTGCTCCAGTTCTTCTAATTCTGCCATCAACTCATCCTAAATTCAAGGAAAACATTATTTGCAAATTCATTGTTCTGACAGTGATCTCAGGCAAGGGCACATTTAATGACCATGAAGCAAAGCACTACTGAAAAAACAGTTTACACCTGAAAACAAATACCAAAAGCAGCATATCACAAGTGTAATTTTTACTAAGTGTGGGCAATAACAATAAACCTTAACTGAAAGTTGAAAGGACAATGGAAGTCAGGAACAGGACAAGGAATAAAATTAGAAAGAAAACCGATGGCATTGTAGTACTCGTCAAAAAGGCAAACAGAGGTGGGGGGGGGAATGTCCCTCTGCTTTGCTCAGGTTTGTTCCAAATCTAGAGCCTGTACTCCTTAATGGATTCTAATTTTAATGTGTAATTTCTCCCATTTTAAAAAGCAAACAGCTTCCACTGGTTATAAGGTAGAATATCATTACACATTATGCTTCTGCCCTATCACGCAAGTCCAGGATGATATATGATTTCAGCACTGGAATCAGAGCTGTCCTCCTGGATCTCGTTATTTACTCTTGAAGCACATAACACTCTTGGGCTTTTAGCTGCAGAAGCTGATTTGGACAGATGATCTAATCCACTTGTATAATACTAAAAATAAAAAGGCTACACACTTTTAAAAAAAGCTGAAATTCTTTGGCTGGAGTTTCCCAGAGAAAGGGAGCTAAATATTACATATTCATAGAGAAATGGACACTTGCCACGTTGATAAAATGGTTTAAAAAGAAACAATGAGCAAAAGTGGCTGGGGAAAAAGCAGCTGCAGCAAAGTGAGATCTACTAGGTATTGAAATAGGCTTTGCCTACACATTTATACCTTGCTTATCACCAATGTGGAAATTAAAATGATAATTACATAACCATCACAGGCCTTCCTAGACTTACTTTCTCATGTTTTTATATTTTTAAGGCCAAAAAAAGACTACAGTTTGCCTACCTGACCTAGTTCACAGTACAAATACTACGATATCATCTAAAAATTTCAGCATCAGGTCTACACCTGATGATGTTCAGTTGACAGCTGATCTCTCAAAGAAATGTGCAAGTTGGGGCCTCCTGTCAAACTTAGGCATTTAGCTGAGGTACAAATGTGTCTTTACTTTAAGTGCCTCAGTCAGTGGTGTGAATACAAGCTTTTTACAAAGTTAGTATCTAAGTTTTTGTAAAGTCAACTAGTATTTTCTGGGAAACAGGAAACAGGTATTTTCTGAAGACCTCTAGATGGTCATCTAACACTCCCCCACATCAAATTAGTCCTTACCAACCTGTGCTGAACAAGTAAACAATTAAGAGGTGTGTCAGCCACAACAGGGTCTTAAAAAAAAAAGTGAAGGAAACAGTGATCGTGACCCCTACACTTTTAACATAATAGTGTAATGGCTAGAACATTTGCTCCTGAAGTGGGAGACCCAACTTTCAAGTTCTTCTAATCCTCAAGCATGGATTTACCTTGTTTCCCCACAACTCAGGCATTGCTCTACAACTAGGCTGTGGAGTACTGCAACAGCAATAACAAATGCCCTTTCTCATTTTGAACCTAGGCCAAAAAGATTGCAGAGGTAAACTCCCAGGTTCCAGGCTTCGTCCACTGAAATGTGCGTATTTTGCATTTGATTATCAGAAACAGTCCAGGCAAGGGTCGCCCCTCCCAGCAAGCATCCTACTCAGGTGGGACAAGCTTTTTTGCATTCTTCATGACATACACTGTGTCAACCCAGGGAGAAAGTACCCTTATGTTTTTGTGTCTATCTGAAGCAGTAGAAATTACATGCTTTCATGATCTCTTTAAACCTATGGCACACACGTGAAGAGGAAATCGAAGCGTGCAGTCAAAATGTCCTTCAAAAAAATAAAATTAAATATCATCCTCCAACACAAATCACCTCATAACCCAGCAATTAAGTCATTGATTCTAGCACTCTTAAACTAAGTGGCCTGCAAACCAGGTTTCCCAATTACTGGACAAGTGCTATAAGTATTAGGCTCCTATGCAAAAAGCAGGTGCTGGTACAATGATGCCCCATGTGACAGTGGCTTGTTTTCCCAGAACAGAAAACACGCCCATCAACTTAGACTAGTACCTCCTTAGGAACTTCCAGGTCAATCTACAACATGCTTATAAGTCTAGACTCCTAAAATTTAAGCACTGATGAAAAGTAAGTGACACTGTATAGTTGTTTGGGAGGGCAGTATGTTTTTCAGTTGTTTGAAGCCCAGTTTCTACAGGCCAAATCCCATTCCTAGTGCCAGTACCGACTGAATGTTTCTTGAAAAGTCTATTTACACTCAAAAGTGGAAAAACAAAATACAAAGAATCATTACCGTTTTCAACAAATTATAACTGTTAAATGAAACCTCCCCTCCCGCCCCCAATCAAGCAAATATGATATAGCATATGCATTTTTCTTTGTTGTCCATTTGGGCACATAGGAATGAATTAGTTGGGGAGAATGTGAAGCATTTGATTCTTTAGGGCATTCTTCAAACGATCCCTAGTGCTTGGTCATTTTAAAACGTAGTTAAAAACCAAAACCAAACTGATTGTGATCCTGAGCCTGATCCCCAGTTCTGCATTCCACAGACTGCAGGAATTTTGAGTATACCTGACCCCTGAGTTGTCAGCCATGGTTGGATCAGAAGTAATGTCCTGCTTAGATACACAAAATCAATTCCAGGGACACTGCATGAAAGCTACTGCACCAAATTTTCAGGTGGTCTTAAATGCCTTGTGGGGGTTTCAGAAGAAAAGCACTCAGGGAAGAAACCTTATTGCCTCCAACAGGAATTACTTCTACTTAATGGATCTACTTCTGTAGAAAAATCTGGAAAACAGGGAAAGGACCTGCACCTCCAAGGACCAAAAAAGAACTTAAAAAACCGGTCCAAATATTCAGAATTGTGAACAGCAGCCAGTTCATAGCATAGGAACATGCACTTAGTCAAACGGATGTCTATTTGGAGCACAAAAAATTATATGTTTCAGTGTCCACTTGGAGCAGTACAAATTACATGTTTTAGTGGCCTCCTCCTTCCATGGTACAAATAAGAATAACAACTAGAGGAGTGCAGTGAAAAATTGTCTTTTTAAAAATGTATATATAAATAAAAATATTTCTGTATTTTACATATATAGATTTTAATTATATTATATATATTATTAATTTATTTTATATACGCGCACATGTGTGTTGTATATATAAAATAATAAAATGTCCTAGATAGAGTAAACTAGAATCAAGGAATTTCACATCCACACCTTTTGAGAAACAAACCACTGGAACAAGCCACTGCACAACAAAGTAACCATGCAGTCACTGAACAGCTAAAACTCACAGGCTTTACTGAAGTACTAACCTCATCAAACTCATCAGCAAAGGCCGCTCGGTTTGAAATAGCATCTGAAATTTCCTGGGCAACATCTTGCTGTTCAGTGATATCTTGCATCAAATCATCAATTTTGTTCAAGTCCCTGGCAAGATAACATGGAAAAAATTTTTAAAGATACATCATTTAAATCCTACAGAAGAGACGCAGAGAGACTTGAACAGACCCTATTTTCTTTTTCTGTCCATGGCTGTATAAACAGCAGAACTCACAGGGAATAATTTCCCTCACATACACCTTAATGTTTCTTGGCAAGCTCCTGTATGTTTTAGCCAGTCCAATTTCTTCCACTTTGGGATTATAACAAAAGTCAAACTGCAGCCATCTGTGTCTCTCTCCCTCTCTGGGCTTCTCAAACCTTTAGCAGCCAACAGTCACATTCCCTGGGCAGATATCATCTCCTTCCCGAAGTGAGCATCTTTATAGATGGATCTTTTTTGATGTTAAGCTTTCACCAGAACTGGGGGAACTTAACACGACTATACCCCATTTAAAAGCTTCCCCTTATTGTTAACTTCATTATTGTTTCAGTTCCTGTTTACTTCTCCAGAACAACCTTTCTGATTTAACTCTGTTTATTCAGGCAGGAAAATGCCTCATGAAACAATATAGGACATATAAAAATACTACATGCACAAAAAAATTACCCTTTCTTTTATTCAGGTCTAATGAATACTTTGAATCACACAGTCCAGCTTATGGACTTTGAGGAAAAAAGTCCACTTAATTTCTTCAACTAAGTTTTCTTCTGGAAAAATCAAGGGCAGAGGCCAGTCTCTACTGCCAAGGCAGACTTAAATAACCAGGTACCACACAGATTCTCCCTAGTTAGCTGGACTTCCTTCTAGACTTGCTGTTAAGAAAAGATATTTTTCTGCCAAATATAACATTACAGCACCAGTAGCATTCCTGACATTAAATGCCTGAACCCAAAATGAAGTCAAAACTGCCTGACTTGATACAATCGACTGTGGCAAAATAGTTTGAAAGTGGTTAGTAAGCTCAACTTGAAAGCTATTAGAAAGCACTTACATATTTTCATGCACTTTTTTCATAGCTTGTGCAGCATAACCCATATTCTTGAGCACTTCTGTGTTGGTGTGGGAATTTTCCAGTGCCTCTCTCTGGAACTCAATGGTCGACAGCGTCCCATCAATTTGACTCAACTGTTTCTCATATCTCTTTTTTCTCTTCAGTGCTTGTAAGGCAGCTGAAAAGCAGAGGCAAAGTGCACTGTGTTTTTATATAGCAAAATGCAAGGATAAGTAGTTCAGCACCAAGCCAACCTGCAGAATTTGTAATTCTCACTCTCCTACCTTACTAGTAGGAAGACAAACTTTGACCACACCAGATCAGCAGCCTGTTTATCACCAACATGCTGTTGCATGAACATGCTGGGAAGCCTCTTTTAGATTAACTCCTTTTAGCACCACAGGGAAGAGCAGCTTCTTCCTCCACTGCGGGAGATCTTGAACTCCATCCTGTGCACACAGGCAAAGCAGGGAAGGTGGGGAGGAAAAAGAAAAATGTCAGAGAGAAGTCAGAAAGGAGGAAATGGGAAAGAAAGAAAAGAAGAGGTTGCAATACATCAGTAAAAACTAAGGAAGACAGAGTAAGAAGATCTGTCATGATAACCAATGCTCCACCAATGCTGCTCTCTAAACTGTCTCAGCAGCAGGAACTGTCAAGTGCAATGGAAAGCCCAAATGGCCTAACCAAGCAGGTGGGTTAGATCAAAGGAGCACTCACATTTCTCTGGCTTTCAGCTGCATCTATTTTTTACAATCACTTAGGAGCATGATCTTTAAACCTTAGAACTTGAAAACATATAGAACTTTGTAGACACAGCCACAGTCAAATCCAGCTACTCCCCATTATCTTTGTAAATCCTTGCGATTAGTCTTTGATATTTGCTAAGTTATGAGCAGCATACTTTGCCCAGAGTAAATCATTACCAGAATAAATGCACATAACAAGCAGGAGGAGAAAAGGGCTTTATCTTGGCCTACGGGTGTGGAACACACAATCTTGCCACAAGCATTTCCTGACCACTGTCCTTTCCAAACTACACACGTGCCAGGCAAGAAAAACACCAAACAAAACCAAGAGACTGAGTTAACCCATTGCTTTTTCAATGCTATTAATACCTGTGTCCTTTCCCTTGCGTCTTACATTTAATTTTTAAATCAGGGTCAGAGCCAGCAAGTAACAGCAGCACTGCAGGCCCCCAAACTCAACCAACAGCAGCACTTACTGTTGCTGTCCTATTCAAATAATTGCCTACCTGCAGTAACACTGAACCTTGACACGGGAGTACACAACTTGTCAAATGAAGTCAGGATTACTCCAAGGAGGTGGCATAGATTTTTGGTAACAACATACTAAAAAATTTAGTGTTTTCTTGACAAACACTTGAATCAACATGGTCAAAATCAGTCATCATTAGCTGCGCAAGGACAAGCATTCACACTGGCTAATACACACAATGCCTTCTAGCACCTGCAGTAAAATGTTCCAGGACAGCAAACCACAACCACAACAGATTAATCACAGTATTCAAATGCAAGATTTTTCCCAGGTTTTGGGGGATTGTCTGAAAATCATGCATATTCTGAAAGATATGCATGAACACCAGATGATGTCATGCAAATGGCAAATGTGAGAATTGTAAAATTCTCACTGGCAATTCCAAAATACATCAGTTTGACTTAATCCCAAATAATCTTTTTACCTACTTATTACTTCCTTACTTATTTATGCTTATCATTGGTAGCATTAGGACACCAGCCACTTCCTTCCTTAGCTTCAGTTGAATCAAAATTTGATCCTGGATTCTTAGGTTTGGAAGCCAGAGATTCCAGCTAAATTTAATGGTCTGAAACTGTGTAACACCGGCTGTGCCAGAGAGGAGTCTAAAGCCCTGTGGACTGAGGAGCACTAACTAGCTGATGCAGAAAGGCTTCAATTGGAGTAAGTAGCTACCACAGGGCAGTATTTCCAGTCGGTGTTTTTCAGAAATGGGACTCTGTAATGGTGCTGTTATTATTGGCTGCTCAGAGAGAAAATGGATTTCCTCAGTTACACACAAAGCAGTTGTTTTCAAAATCCTGAAGGTTCCTGTATTAACATTTAATTAAACCACACCCAAATTAAGAAACCACGGGAGCAGCTAAACTCTGTGTGACTGCACCTATTCGTAAACAGCTTTTCCTCGTTATTGTAGTGCAACATATCATCTTTATTAATTCTCTTTAGTTTTACCAATGACTTACAGAACAAAGCACTTCATAGGAAATCAATTCACACTCCTTCCTTATCAACCAAGGCTTAATAAATTCCCACACTACACTACATGATTTCTCATTTATATTAAACGCATGTCCTTAATTGCACAGTGTTTTGTTTTAGTAGCTCCTATAGATATGATCTGAGAATCTCCTTGCTATTTGAAATCTATTTTTGTTTTACACATTATCATGAACTTTTAAGTGCTTTTCTACTGCACCTACAAGCATTTTAAAATTGTGTGCAAGTCTTACAAGAAGATTGAAATGCTTCACAGAAATGCTACTGAATTATAATAACCAAACTGAAGAAGAACATATCTATCAAAAAATAAAGAAATTGAGCAAAGAACATAAACTTACTTCACTGAAGGTCTAAGAATGGCACTGAAAAAGGCTGTTGCTCATTCCAAAGATTTCAAAGAAGGAAGACAGCCCAGGGAGGAAGAGTCTAAGCAGGGGTAGAGTCTGAGGAAGCAAGCGCAATTAATACCATTTCAACCAGGAAGAGGTGGAGGTCTTCTCCAGGAAAAAAGCGATCTCCTATACTGTCTCTGTTGTGCTCCAAAAAAGCCAGTTCAACTCCTGCATTTCATAATAAAGTGGTTAGCAGTTGGCTGGGTTTTAGCATGTTTCTTGTGCTCTACTTCTGAGTCCAGCAAGCAGGATACAGCTCAGATTAGGAACCACTGCTTTTAATCTGAGTGTTTATTTTATTTTCAAGGTAAGTGGCTGGAACAACAGTAGACTATTATGTCAGCTTAACTATGCATATTAAAGAACTACTGTTATTAACAGACAGAAGGACATTTTCCCAATATCACTACCATGCTGATACCTTATTAAGGAAGCAGAAATGGCCAGCTGGGCAATCGTAAGCCTGGCCACACTGAATATCCAGGTTTCTAAAGGAAAGAACAAAAGTAGTGACACAGAGTTGTGGCACCCTCCTCATGGTTTCATGACAGATCAGAATGAAGAGACAGTACAGTGATAACACCACCTTTACCTGTCAAGCCCACCACCAACACCCATCAGTACAGGAATTACCGATGATCTCATCTTCTGAAGTAGAAATAAAAGCATTGTCTAGTAATCCTTAAAATTCCCAGGGGGAAACTGGTGAAGAAGGAAAGGAGTGTTTCTTCAGAAGACATAAAACCACTGTGAAAATACTAGATTTCATTCTTGGATACAATTCACAAACCTCCCTTCACTCCTGCAAGGGACTAATGGATTACAACTTCCGATCTCCCTTACACCAGGGACAACCAAAAGAAATGCTGCTGGAGGCCATAAAAATCATGCCAACCTAAGTAAACTCATTATCAGCATTCATAATCCTTAAAACCTTGTAGGGGAAGCCACATACAGTTACAACTGAGGGGCTAATTCAAGAACAATAATGCACTTGACTTATTATAATCATTCCACTTCATGGCAAGACACTTGAAATGATCGTGAAGATCAGAGAATAGCTGTAACTCACAAAACAGACACACTAAAGGCTTCCTCCTGTCTCCCCGCCAGAAACCCTCAGTCACAAACTGTCATACACCCTGTCATAGGTATGACAGCCCTGTCCACATTAACACACAACATTGTTGTTTGGTTTCAACAGCATTCTGGTTACAACTAAGTCACTGAAAAGGAATGCTACACAGCTACGTAAACTCTGCCCAAACATACCACACAACATGTTTAGCAGCATCTACCTGTAAAAGCCTACCTGTTATTCCAACTTGCTATATAGGTTTTGTCCTCAGTAGTACTATATGGCTCTTTATGGTTAAGATTTAATCCTATTCTGGATTTTAAAAAAAAAAAAAGCAGCTATGGCTTCTTTTAACAATTCTTTTCATTTAGCCATTTTTTAGGATCTGTGAAAAATTGCAGGCTGAAACAACACTCATTCACACGTATGTTACTTGCACAGGCACACTTCAGAGAACGCATTTCTTTTTAAACAGAGTTCTCAAATACTCAGTATTACTTTCTGTCCTTTAAATTTTCCTGTATGACCTTCAAAATATTGAAGATGAAAGGCCAGTTCACAGATGGAGTTGGCAGCTGTGTACTGGCTGAAACTGAGATACCCCAAAAATACAGCAAGAGATATAAAAAAAAAAAATCTTGACTTTGTATCTGGAATGGGGAGAGATTAAAAGGCAGTGCTAACCATGAAAAGAAATACTGCTTATCATGACATGACCTCTGCAGGAGGGATTCTAACACATATCGGTGTTCTGAAAACCCACAAGTGGTCAAGCTACAGTAAGATATTAATGGGGAATGCTGGAAATGTATCACCCCAGAAGCACAGATGATTTCAGATTAGGTACAGGAACTGCAGAGATACTCAATTCACAAAGGAGAAGCCAAAAATATTTAAGTGATGTTTCACATCTATTTGCATAGCTAACATGTTACGGCTTTTAAATCAAGTTAAGCTTACTGATGCCATGTGAACCCATTCAAGAATCATCTGAACTTGTGAAAAACTGCTGATGCTTGAATCTGCTCTCTCTTCTGTCAGTAGAACTGACTCAAACTCACATGCTTAAAAATCAAATGAGATCACGCTAATTTGGTGCATTTTCTATAGATTTTCTATCTAGATACATCTTGCTCTAGTCTCAGACACTCCCATTTTAGTTTCCATAGGCTTCTCCACAGAAGCAGTTAAGAAAAAACATTAAAAATTACCTGCAAGGTCCCTTTGAAACATTCACTTAAGGCAATGTAGATTAAAACTTTTATTCTCTCATTTGTGTGTATGTTTACATAATGCTACAATAGATGCTGGTTAGCACAGGTTCCCTCTGAACTATATAGCACATTATACCAGCTAATACGCTGTTATATACATATCAACAGCAATTAAACTGTAAAACAACTGACATATCAAATGAAGGGGTATTACTGGGGATTCAAGTTCACTCACTAGCCCGCAAAATTCAAGCACTTTGGCACACCAAGGTTAGTTTCTCGTTTCTCCTCTGACTGTAGTTACACTATCCCGTTTTGGCTTTAGAACCGGTTTTGGCATGAAAAAACGCCCACTCTGCACTTCTTGCCCTACTTCTGTCTCCTTACTGTCCTTAACTGTAGGTCCCCGAGCAAACGACAAGATAAAAGGGAGTTATTCTTAACCACGACCAGCTCAACAATCCAGTTTGTAGCCTGGCTCCACAAAGAATTGCATACTGAGCACAGTAGTGGAAACAAAGATCTGGGAGAAAAGCTTCATTTGTCAAACACTGCATGCCTGAAGCACAAGGCCAACAAACACCTGAAACCAGCACCAACCAGCCAAGTTAAAGGAGAAGCAGATCCACCTTCTCCCAACAACAAGTACTCATTCCTGCCTGTGCACCACCCTCTCCTTCACAGGTGCCCGAGCACTCGCGCAGCTGCCAAGTCAACTGGAGAAGTGGAACTTAACCTACACTGGGTAAAAAACATAACCCAGCCAAAGAAAACCCATGATGTTTGACAGCTGCATCCAGCTTTCTGAAACACACCCTTCAGGGAGCTCTGCCAAGGAAAGGAAGGGAGCAGTACGAGGGCAGGAGCAAGGCAGGAAGCATTGCTTCTTCCTGCAGCCATGCCAGCTCAAAGTCCAGGCTTGGGATGAACTTCCAGGAGCTGGCCTGTTTTCTTGCATCAGCCCTGCCGCTCGGGCATTTGCACAATGAACCCAGCCCCAGGAGTGATCTGGTCACTGTGTCCCACAGCAAATTAGTTTTCAGCTGGATCACCTTCCTGAACCAGGTCACTGCGCCAGCACACAGGTGCCAGTACCTGCACAAGGGGACAAGACAGGCACTCAGGGGAGTAGAAAGTGTGGGACCGGGACAACCCTGGCAGCTCCCGTGCTGCAGAGCAACAGACTCAGCTGTGCTGCCGAACTGGCTTTACTCCCTCTGACTGTTTCAGCCTTCAAATCTGTCCCATCTTGACCCATGGTTTTAAATCCTTTCTAACTAAAAGTTAGTTTAGTTAATCTGCCTTTTACTAATAACTATTAAATGCTAAAGTATTACAAATACGTTGAAGGGCTAACCAACACACCTTTAATGTGCAGCTCCTCACAAGTTCTAAGTTACATGGCATTAATTTTTTAAATTACCAAGCAACAGAAAGAGTAGATGAAAGAGCTACTTTCTCGTTACGTCACGAATCTTTCATTTGAAATGTTTTTCTTCTGTTTTGAAGTATTTAAAGAAAGATAAAGCTCAGAGTAGACAAACAGGACTCCAGGTGACTTTAGGAAGTAATTAACTTGTTTCTCAAAGGCCTGTATATCCCCCAAGACATTGGCTACCACCATTTGCTTCCCAGAGATGACACCATCGGTACAAGCAGGATCTAGACCTTACTATCCCTTAGTATCCTCTCCTTTGCAGCTAACAGCAGCCCAGACCAATAGTCACTAATGCTCTGAACTCTAATTCATTTTTAGTGGTATCACGTACTTCCTATGTGATTTGAGGCGAACCACTTCGTTCCTCCTGTTCTCCAACCCTCACAACAGGGATAATGTGAATGCATCCATGAATAGCCAGGAGACCCTCGCATGCTTCAGCTCCTTTGCTATCTGCACAACCAGTGCTCAACACCCAAGCTGTTCCCACGTTGAACAGCAGTACTTCGCGCAACGCGCACCCAGCCGATACCCACACCGACTGCGGTGCAAAGCGCGAACAGAAGTATCGCACAGGAAGCCACAGAGAGCAAATGAGCGAGGAAGACGGCATCCTATTACCAGCCCACCACAATGAATCCACCACGCATTAAACCCCAACAGACGCCAAAGCCCCAAAGCCAGCACCCTGTCCCACCCGGCCCGCGCACACCGTGGTGACGCCCGCTCGGAGTCCACTGCTGGATCACGGAACGCGCTGCGGAGCCCACAGACCCGGCCCAGCAACAGCCCCTGCGAGTCCGCCCTCTCCTCAGCGGAGCCCCGCACCTGGAGGCCTTCGAAGCCTGGGGTTCAAAGCCTCGCAAGCCACCCAAGCAGCCGCCGCCGGCCCGGCAGGGCGCGCCCGGCCGTCCCCGGCGGCGG
>NW_010972942.1:1631840-1632356 GCF_000737465.1 Haliaeetus leucocephalus
TCGGCGGGGCAGCCCGCGGGGGTGGAGGGCAGAGCCCCGGGCGGGGCGGAGGAGGAGCGGCTCAGGCGGCCGCGCAGTGCGTGGCTCCCCCCGCTTTCCGCCGGTCTCCCGCCGGCGGAAGGTGCGCTTGGGAGGCCTCACAGGTGCGGGCTGCCACAGCGCCGCCGGCCGGGGCCGAGCACGCGGGTTGGGGCTGGGAAGGTAACGCTGAGTTCTGAGGAAAGGCGGCGTTTAAAAGGACGGCTGCGTCGCGGAGGAAACCACGGCGGCACCGATGAATCAAGAGGAGCGCAAAGCCGCGTTCCCCTTCCCTCTGCCTCTTGGAACCGGCCCCGCTCTCCGGAGGGCTGGCGCAAATAACGACAAAAACAAGACGCAAAAGAAATGCTTTTTCCCCCGGTAACAGCAGCCTGATGCCCGAAGAGCACCAGCGCCGCGGCTCTGGGCTGACGGGAGGCCTGAGGCGCCGCCGAGGCGGGACGGGGGCCCGCCAGCGCAGGCTGCCCTGAGCCCGGC
>NW_010972942.1:1632441-1632730 GCF_000737465.1 Haliaeetus leucocephalus
CCGCTGCGCCGCCGGCCACGCCCCGGGGCGGGGACTGTCGCCATCCGCCCCGCCCCGCGCAGCCGGCGCGCGGTATCCTCCAGTGGCCCGACAGCCCTTGCGCGCCCGGTTCCTGCAGCTTCGCTGCCCACACACCCCACCCCCCCTGCGCCCCGTCATTTGCGAGGCGCGGAAAATGGCGGAGCTGGAGCTGGGGCAGCACTGCGGGGTGGCGGACTGCCGCCAGCTCGGTAAGGGAGGGCGCGGCCCGGCGCCGGCAGGGTCGCGGAGACGGGGCGCGGCCTCCCGC
>NW_010972942.1:1632740-1649503 GCF_000737465.1 Haliaeetus leucocephalus
GGTGAGGGGGTGCCTCCCCCTGGGGGGGGGAAGGACTGCTCCGGCCGTCGGTCCGTGGCGTTCTGAGTGGTCTCGTAACAAATTCAATTTTTAGCGCAACTGGCAAGTTTGATGGCTCGCCAAATGTTCTAGTCTCAAAGTTGATATCGAAAAAAGTTTAATTTAAAGCATCATTCCAACTTTTGGAATGTATATAATTTACCTACTCATATGCTTTTCAGTAATACTAGCTAGGGGAGTTAAGTGTAACTGTGTTACAAAAGCCACTTCTAGATACAGCTGCTAAGTAGCTAAGCTAAGTAGTAGCTAAGCTGTAGATGCAGCTGCTAAGTGTCCTTGTAAAGACACCTACCCCATGATATAGGTAAGCAAAAGTTAAATCATGTAAAAATTAAGCTAGAAACAAAAAAAAAGACCATGTTGCCTAACTGAAAACAAATCTCTGTTTCAGATTTTCTCCCCCAAAAAAGGACCATGTTGCCTAACTGAAAATAAATCTCTGTTTCAGATTTTCTCCCCTTTGTATGTGATGGCTGTTCAGGTGTCTTTTGGTAAGTTCATAGAATCATAGAGTATCTCGAGTTGGAAGGGACACATAAGGATCATCGAGTCCAGCTCTCTGCTCCTCGCCCGACTACCTAAAACTAAATCAAATGACTTAGAACATTGTCCAGATGCTCCTTGAACTCTGACAGGCTTGGTGCCCTGACCGCTTCCCTGGGGAGCCTGTTTGAGTGACCAACCACGGTCTCAGTGAAGAACCTTTTCCTGATGTTCAATCTGAACTTCCCCTGACACAGCTTCATTCCATGTCCTCGTGTCCTGTCTCTGGTCACCAGATAGAGATCAGCACCTCCCCCTCCACTGCCCCCCTTGAGGAAGTTGTAGACTGCAATGAGGTCACCTCTCAGCCTTCTCTTTTCCAAGCTGAACAAACTAAGTGACCTCAGCCACTCCTCGTAAGTCTTGCCCTCGAGGCCTTTCACCATCTTGGTCCGCCCTCCTTGGGACACAACGTAATACTTTCATGCCCTCCTTACACTGAGGCACCCAAAACTGCACACAGTACTCGAAGTGGGGTTGCACCAGTACAAAGTAGAGTTGGACAATCACCTCCCTTGACCGGCCAGCTATGCTGTGCTAGGGTGTGGTTGGCCCTTTTGGCACACTGTTGACTCATAGTCAACTTTCCATCAACCCAAACCCCCAGACCTCTCTCCGCAGGGCTGCGCTCCAGCCTCTCATCCCCCAGTTTGTATGTATAACCAGGATTACCCCGTCCCAGGTGGAGAATCTTCCACTTGCTCTTGTGAAATTTCATGCAGTTAGTGGCTGCCCAGCTCTCTAGTCTACCCAGATCTCTCTGTAAGGCCTCTACCCTTGAGGTAGTCCACAGGTCTTCCTAGTTTAGTAATCGTCAGCAAACTTACTTAATGTATATTTGATTCCTGTGTCCAGATCACTTATAAAAACACAAAGAACAGTGGACCTAAAATGGAGCCCTGGGGAACCCCACTGGTGATTGGCCACCAGCCTGATGTAACCCCATTTACTATATAACTCTTTGAGCCCAACCCATCAGCCAATTGCTCACACATCGTATTATGGACTTGTCTAGCTGTGTGCTGGACATTTTGTCTAGAAGGACACTGTGAGAGACAATATCAAAAGCTTTTCTAATACCCAAACCCACCACATCTACTGGCTTCCCTAGGTCAACTAGATGGGTGACCTTGTCATAAAAGGACATTAAGTTGGTTTTCCTATAAGGTTGCAGTGTGACAGTTGTGTAGACTTAAATGTTGTATAAAACATTCTGTGACTTAGTTCAGATACATTTAGTTAAAAAATAATTCTTTCATTGAACTTGCCACATTTTTCCCAAGCAGCTGTTGTGGAGCTTTGAAATCAGTGGAAATATCTCTAGAATACAGGTAGATTGTTTTGGAAGGCATCTAGCTAGACCCTGTTTTGCACTGATTTGGGGGGCAGGGGGAGGGGTGGTATTTTTCTTGTGGAAAAAACTTGAAGTTTCTTCCAAGGTTCAAATCAGGGCCTGCACTTTGATTTACACTTCAGATTAGCAGAGGGCAGCTGAGATAAGATCAGATAAACTGAGGGCAGATTTTACTTTAACACGTTAGAAGCTTTCAAGGGATTTCTGCTGCTGTGGAAGGTGATTCAGAATCCATTAAAACAGACAAACTCCAGTTCATTTGACCTGAATTCTTAAGCATGCTAATGTTCTTATTCTCTTGAAATGGTTTGTTATCTTGGAGTGTAAGTTCCAAGGGCTAAATGTTTTACATACTCAGGAAGAATATGATCAATCCATTCACTACGTGAAATGCATAGGTTAGAAGAAATTTTGGAGAAGATTCATTATTTAATTGAAATGCTCCCATAATAAAACTTGTCAGAGCACTCTTTAAACACTTAAATGTTTTCACATGCAGTTTTCTTTTCCTGAAATGTTGATAACGGTGTGATATTTCCTTCTTTTGCCACAAAGCCTTCAGCACAGGAGCCGGGATGCTCATGGATGTTCTGAGGTAATCTAATAATATGTGACTACCTTAAAATTAAAATTCCGTGCAACCTAACTGTATATTTTCAGATTAGATATATACATGTAGTATATAAGTATGAATTATTTAACTGAGAATTTGACAAGCTTAAAAAAATGAATCTATCTTTTTCTGCCTGTCAGAAGTAAATTGAATTTGAGTAGGACGATGGTTGTTTTTCTAACTTTGAGCTAAACTTAACCAGGACAAAAGTAGGAGAGAATCACTGGACTGGTTTTGCCCACAGAACAGAGAGCTAGCACAGTTCTTCTGGAAAGATGGGGTGGTGACTTGTATCTGTAATATCTGTTTATTTACACAAAACATTTTATATTAATGCCTAGGTGAATATAAAAAACAATTCTGTGAAACCAGATCAGCACAGATCTTACCCATGCTCATACAAGGACTGCAACAGAAAGGAGCTTTTGCCAGTTTTATGTCCTTACTGCGAAAAACATTTCTGTCTAAGGTGAGTGGAACAGAGTGTTTAAACATCAATACTCATTCATTAGTGTATGGAAAAGGTAATAAAAGTTTTACACTGTTGTTTACAGACACCGGCATCAATCAGACCATGAATGTGAGAAACTGGACACACCAAAACCTCGAATGGCTGCCACCCAGCAGCTAGTTAAACATATTACAGGCAAGTACAGTGGGGTATATATTCTACAATTTCTTCAGAAGGCTGTTTTCTGAGGGTTCAGGTTTGACCAAATAAGAAGAAAGAGTGGGGGTTCCTTGTTTAAATAGCCCTAAACTCACATGTCAGCATGTAATAATGTTCATCTAGACTGAGACAACAGTAGCATATGTCTATAAAGAAAATTTTTAAAGATTAAATAGGGCTCAGGTTTCTTTCAGAATTATTGTCTTGTTTTCATTCTACAAGTACTATAATGTAATGAATTGTACCTAGCCATTATTATTTCCTTATTAATTCATGTGCAAATAATGCAACTCTATTGTATTGGGTGCGTATGCCAATCTGCTGGGATTATACCTATGCAACTAAGATGGCAAAAAAACATGAGTCTACAAAGTAATGTTTTGCAGCTTTTAAACAAGCTGTCGGACAGGAAAGAGAATAAACAGCACTGCCTAACTGGACAGTGGGGTTATGTGTAGAAAGGAGGACCTGAAACTGTTGCCATATGAATGCTGTGATGGCCACAGGTGTGGAAACTTAGGAATTTTTATCTCTTTGGCTTTTGCAACCTGTGTTAACCTCATGATAGTGTTTACCTCCTTTTCAGTGTAAAGAAGTTCTGCTAGAACTGTAACAATTCCAAATATTCTTGAACAGGAGTACCTGATATGGCCTTGGGAGGACATGAGAGGGACAGGAAAGGGATGGGAACCCTGGAGATATAGTGAGGCCCAATAGACTAATTCCAAGATACGTTCAGGAGACAGTCTGAATCATCACACTAACAGTAATAATATTGTTCTCAGATTCTAAAAAAAATGAGGAAGCAAAAAGCAAAAAACGCAAAGGAGCAAAAAACAGTGAGACAGCAGCAAAAGTGGCATTAATGAAACTGAAAATGCATGCTTGTGGGGACAAGTCCTTGCCTCAGGTCAGTCATGTTTGTTTTCAATAATTGACTTCTCAAAGGAAATGGGAAGTTTTCTAAATTTCTTGTTCTTCATCTAGTTCCGTCAGTTTGGCTTTGGATTTAATTCTTCAAGCCCACAATCATTTATACATCTATTTCAGCCTGGTACCCAAAACCAGTCTCACTAGTCATGTCTTTTATAAGGCGTCTCTGTAGAGTTTGGAGCAGTCAGGTCAAATTCCTTTATTTTATAGCAGAAATGTATTTGCCTGCCATGCAGCTGTCACCCAATACTGGGGGGACAGACAGGTTCTTTTGGGGATCCTTGGCAGAATGATAACGGCACTAAGCCTCAGTGAAAGCTAGAGGGAGTCCCCATTTAGAAACAGTTTTCTTGTTCCAGCGGGCATCTAGTGGGTGTCTGCCAGTTATTTAAGAGTCTAACAGCCTTAGGTGGGGCTTTACCCCATTTTCCTGTATATAAACTTTGCCCTAGAGCTCATTTCAGTAGGTCATTCCACTTCTCGACTGTGCCATTACTTTGGGGTCTGTAGGACAGGTGAAACACCCAGGCAACACCATTCCTGGAATTTTTATTTTTTTTAAAATAAGTGCCGTTGTCAGACTGCACAGCAGAGGGCATGGGAGTGTCAGCAAACCATTGATTAAATTCTGCCACAGTGGTAAGACCATCAGCTTACTGGCAAGCAAAAACTTTCCCTAAGCCTGATATTATTTCAGCTCCAGTAAGGATGTAATGCCACCCCTCGGGTGTTTGAGGGAGAGGTCCAACATAATCAATTTGCCAAGTGGACCAGGGGACTTATTTCCTAGCCAAAGGTGACCTCCTGGCTGGAGTCCTGGCATTGTTTCTTCATCAGTTGATTCTATAGCCCAGTTAGTGTTGCCCTGTATCCAGCTCACAGAATATCCGTGCCAAATAAGTTTCCTAGTTGCATTTGCTATTTTGGGGGGCAGGGTAAGGCAAAAGGGAAGTTCCAGTTTTACCTTAAAAATTCAATAAGGAACCGCTGCTCCACTTACTCGGGTTACTAATATTTTCTGATGTTTCAGAGGGATAGCTCCAGGACATCATTCTGCTTTAATCATGAATAGTTGTGCTCCAGTATCTATGAGGAAATCAGTCTTTAAATTATTGTTTACTATGGCTCAAAGGGTGGGACTTGGTCTTCAAGTGGCAGAGGGTAGGGCCATTTGTACCTCCACCAGTCCGAGACCCTTGTCTAGTTCCCTAATACTGCTCTCTGATAGGAGATAAGTCAGGACATTTTTGTGGTTTAAAAGGGTTTCTATTTATGGGAGGGGGTGAGGTAGAGACGTGGATAGCTTCCTTTGCTAGCAATTGTAGTTTTTTGGTAGGCAAACCATGGAGCAAGTCACCAGTGTACCCCTGATTTATGCAGGCATGCCACAACTTGTTTCACTCAGATCGCGCACTTTCAGTTTGATTGAGAAGTCTCCTGATGGTATTATATTCTTTATTTAAATTGGCCTGATGGCAATGTGGGGCACTTGTTCGACCTCCAGGTGGGACTGAGGGAGTTAGGACCTGGCGCTGCTCCCTTCATATGGGAGGGTTAGGATTTAGTTCTTGCATTTGCGGAGAGCACTGGTGAAGAAGGGATTTCTGTAAATAAACACTGGCATATTTGCTTAAAGATTAATTTCCATGACCCTACAGCTCCTTTACCATCACACCTCAAATCAATGTCCCAAGGACTAGGTTCATCACCCGGGGCTTTGGCTCAATGTAATAAGGTTATAATAGCCGCTTGTAATTATGCTTCCTGCAATTCATCTGGACCCTGCCAAGGAATTGCAGGTTCCTTGCTCTGATCTTGATAATGGACTCCTCTTGCCCACTGAATAGCTAAGGTCCATAAGGTTCAAGCAACATTCCCTCTGAGGGTGAGAAAAATTCCAGTACCTAAATCTAAGTCTCTTGCCTCTCCTGCAAACAGAGTTACTCTTGCTGCTTTATCATGCCAGAGGGGCACAACCATTTAACTATTGACTGCCCAAGTCATTTTTGGTACGTTGCCTGAATTTTTCACAAATAATCCACATTAAAATCTCGAACATTAGTAGTATCCCATCTCTGCGGATTGTTCCCCTGTGGGTCATGAGTAGTGATTTCTTCTTTAGTCAAGGGTTGTCTTGGTACAGAATCAATTACTTCCTCATCAGATTCATCTGGGCTGTCCCAAATGTCTCCATCCCAGGCACTATCATACATAGCTACACAGATCTTTATGAGGTCTATATTGCTACCTTTTAACAGGTTTTCAGTATGTTTTCTTGCTTTTTCTATAACTTGTGGCACTAATTGTTTTTCAAGATACATTCTTTTTTCCAGACTTGCGATCAGCCTTTAATTGGGTTATACTTATTTCTAAATCCTTTGCTGACAATTCACCTTTCAACTTTATAATTTCCTCTTCTAACCTTTCAACTTGTTCGTTCCTAATTTTCCATACTGCGGCTAATAGCCAGCACATTCCTTCCTTCCATCTGTCCTTCTTCACTTTACACATATCCTTCCATTTATTAAATTCATTCCATACGGCTTTTGGATATGGCTTATTGCCTCTACCCACTTCTTGTCCCACTTGGGATCTTGCCATCTATTTTCTGTAAACCCCTTTCTCCAGGAGTCCCATTTATCGGGGAAATCAGTCATCATCACTCTGACCCAAGGATTCTGCCGACTACACCAATTTATTCTGTCACCCGACACTACAGGGACAGACAGGTTGTTTTGGGGATCCTTGGCAGAATGATGATGGCACTAAGTTGTAGTTACAATTAAATCTTTATTATTTTAACAGACTTTGATGATCAGGATAGCATAGAATTTTATGATCAGAGTAGTACAGGATTTTTATAATCAGAATTGGTGTAGCACAATTTTGTAAGTAGCGTAGCACAGGATTTTAGAGCACAGATTAGCTTATGGTTCCTAATCACCTGGACCCTCTGCAGATTGGGTCAAATCTTAACACTTGGCTTGCACTGTCAATATCACAGTCATCATCTAGGCTCGAAACATGTAAAAGAATATGAGTCACTCAGTCCTTGGAAGAAGCAGACAGTGAAGGCGTCCCTGGCCAGCAGGGGATCATGGGTTTTGCAGTCCAGCGGCAGTTCTGGTCCAAGTCCCACTTAGGGCTTGTAACTGCTTTATTTTATGAACAGTGCTCTGTGTGCTTCTAGGCTTCCCTGTTCTGTGACGGGGTCATCACCACCAGGTTGGCCGGGTGCCTGGGACCTTCAAGGCCGGTAAGGAGGGGAGTAGTCAGCCTGGCGCCCCAGGACCTTGAGGCCAATAGGGAGGGGGAGAAGAAGTCTGCCTGGTGTGCAAGACCTTCAGGGCCATCTGGAGTGGGGGGAAAAGGCAGCTTTCTTTGTGACCAGCTCAGTCGTAGAGAATGTCCGTTTGCCTTATAAAATGACATTAATTATGCTAACCTTATTAGCAGGGGTCAGGAGCAGGGAGTACCAATCACACATGGCAAACCCATCTCAAAAGGATGGGTTTTCCTGCTGGGGTTCTGAGAGGCTTCTGACACAGACAGGACACAGCTTGCACAGCTCTGTACCAGTCAGATTGAACCTGTTTCATATGAAGCTGAGCTTTGTGTTCCACAAAGCTCCATTCTTATTTCTGCTATTTGGGTTTAATAGACATTTATTACATTTCTGGATGAGGTATGAAGGGCCTGAGATCTCTTGTTCCTGCCTTTGGGTTGCAAAAGGGTTTTGACAGTTGCTTTATGTTTCTTTCAGCCTTTAATATCTTTGATTCTCAAAGCATTTCACAGATTCCTTATTGTTTTTCACTACTGTGGCCAGTCAAACCTGGTGTTCAAGTCATTTCCACATATCAGGATTATGTTGGGTTTAGAAACACCTTGATTCTTTCATCTAGGGTTGCACTTTAGATCTGTACTTACGCATCCTCTTAAAAGAACTGCATTTAAATTACTTTTCAGCACATTGTTATGTTGGAACACACAAAGTTTAGGCCTGTTATACTGATTTTGTAATACTGAAAACATTGTGTGATAGTCTTATTGTTAAGCCTTACCTTAGCAGAGTACATTTAATTATTGTTTTTAAAACAACTACAGCTATTCCATTATTGAGTACTCTTATGAATTTCTTCTTTTATACTTTTTTATACTTTACACTTAGAAATTAGATAACTCTGCTTAGGCAGAATTCATAATACAAAGACCTGCGTGTAGCATTCTTCACAGATAGTACCACTTTAATAAATATGTGGTGGAGGGAAAATGATTAATTTCAAATATTGTGGAACATAATTTAAAAAATCCACCCTTTATATATATATAAGAAAATTTTAAAATTTGCTTCCTAATTCCAAAGCCAGTAAGCTCTAAAAAGTGTAGCACAAATTACTGTATGCTAATTTCTCTTACTATTCATTTTCTCATTTGGATATTAATTGTTTAATCATCTAGAACAGCGATAATTCTAACACTGATAAATTAAGCTTGTTAACCTTCAGCACTTCTCTATTTAAATTGCTTCCTAGGGTCCTTCTAGCCTTCTTCTGCCCAGTTTGTTCCAGTTTGATGACAGATTTTTTTGAAGAGAAAGTTTCTGGAATGCCTTTTAGACACATTAGTTCTCTCATCACTATACACAGAAGATTGACACATTTTTCTTGGAGTTGCACAGCAAAAGGACAGGGTGCAATGTGCACAAGCTGCAACATGTGAAATTCCAATTAGATAATAGGAAGAAAAATCACAGTGAGCGTGGTTAGACTTTGGAACAAGCTGCTCTGAAAATTTGTGGAATCTGCATCTTTGGGATGTTCAAAACTTGATTGTATCTGACTTGGAGCAACCCAATCTACCTTTATAGTTAGGTCCAGCTTTAATGCTCCCCCTGCTTTGAGCATGGTTTTGGACCACATGACACCAGAGGTCCTTCCTGACCTTTCTTAGTCTATGATCAGGAAAATCAGACTATCTTAGAAATACCTTTTCTCTGACCTCTTTGTTGAGATTAGCTTTCTGCAGGTGATTGCTTCTTTTGATGTCAGACCTGGTATGAGTTGCCCCTCTTGACACTGACCAGCTCAAAACAGGAGGGCCATGCTGTAAAATAGTGTTAGTTATTGTGTCCCTGACTGACTGGTATTTTCTTGGATATGGCACAGAAATTCCAGGAGGCGTATCCCATAGTTAGGGATGCAACAGTAGAATGAGCTGTTTTGTGAATTAAGTTCCAGTGAACTGCAGGAGACTGTCTCATCATCCTTGGAACTGGAGGAGCAACTGTAGGAAGGTACTGGGGCACTGACAGCAGTTGAGTGAGGTTAGCATGTGTCCATAATAGGGTGGCCATTGTGTTGGCTGTTTTACAAGTTGTGGTCATTTACATTTTAGCAAGATTCAGGTCCTGCTTCCCCAGCCCCTTTGTAATGTTCCTCGATGTTAAAAGATTTTTTGTGTGTGTGTGGAGAGCACTCAAGTTCTGAGGAAAATGCGCAGGCTGAAATTCAGATTCAGTTTTATGAACAGAGCTGGGGAAGAGCGGTTCCATATTTTTCTAGGGAAGGCATAATTAAATCCTTTAAAAAGAAGACTACTGTCTGGTTTGATAGTGTCTGGCTTGGACTCAGTAAGAGCAGTCTGAACTGATGAATATACCAGTCATACTTACTCTGTGTCTTCTGTTGAATGTCAAGAAGAAATAAACCTGAAGAAGGGGTTGTCCCAATCCCATTCAAAACCTCTCCCTCATAGGTTACTCTTGAAATTTCTTAAAGAAGTCTAGTAGATACTGAAAGAGCATTTAGTACATAAAAGGAGGAAAAACAGGATAAAGGATTAGCTGGCCGTGACCAGAACATTGGTTTGTGAAGCAGGCATTTCTAGTATGGTGAATTGTTCTGTTTTAACTGCCTTTGCATTCCAATTTGAGACATTATACTGCTGCCAAAAGCCAGCACTGCTTATTTAAACTCACCTTTTTCTCCCCAGAGTAGTCATTATTGTCTAGTAAACCCAGGGCAGAGACCTTTTCATGTCTGTCTATATATAACAGTCTAGCTGTGGGACTCTGGCGAAAGATGTTCTCTCCACCTTTCTGAACTTATTATCCATCATATACATGCCTGCAGCTGAAGGGGATGTGACTTGATGATCTCATTTATATTGTGCAGTAAAATGGGGCCTTGGTCCTGATGGAATAGAACAAGTTTCAGTTGGTAATTTTTGGGTTGAATTTTAAGTTCTCTACTGAAAAACTGTTAGATGTGTATGACTGTAATTATGTGTTTCTTCTGTGAATAATTTTTCATTTATTTTTCATGTTTTTCTAGACAGAAAGAATTTACTTTCAAGTATTTTTACCGAAGGGGAACAAAGAGAAAAGCAGGCCCATGTTCTTTTGCAGTAAGTGGAGTATTGGCAAAGTAGTAGATTTTGCAGCTTCCTTAGCAAGCCTTAAAAATGACAACAACAAATCAACATCCCAGGTAAATCAAACAAACATTTTCCAGCTTGTTAGGGTTTGATTTGGGGTTTTTTTACCCTTTTTTCCCTCCCCCACCCCAATTCTTGCATCTCATGTAGGCAAATCTTGATGTTAATTTCCATGCTATTTGTCTTACAGAAATTGAGATTATGCCATACTGCCTCTGGAGAAGCTTTGCCATTCGAGCACACATTGGAAACATGGCTATCTGATAAAGACTATCCATTGTACAATGGTGGAAATATAATTTTGGAGTATCTTGATAATGATGTTCTATTTATAGAAGACACAGAGTCATACTTTAGTTAATCACTAAATTATCACAAACAAATAAAATCAAAGAATTTTTTAGAAGTGCGGTATTCAAACCAAGTCCAGTTTTCTCTTAAAATCACTGGTACACCAGAATCTGTCCTCAGTTGTAAAGGTGCAGTTCCCATCAATTTCTCAATTGCTTGACTGACAAAAGAACTATGTCCTGAAAGGAAAATTAGTTATTATAATAACTAATATTACAGATACTCACTTTCTAGAATAAGTTCTTGCTTTATTTGGCTGTATAATGTCAATAATGTTTTCCTAAATTTTATATTTATTTTTGTGTAAATGATGGGAAAAGTAAGTATTAAAATCAATAAATAATGAAAATGTAAACTTGCAGCGTATCAGTTCTCTGAAGGAAAGAAACACATTACATTATTGCAGCATCTTTTCTACATCTACAAGAACAGATTTCATTGAGTTTGGAATCCAGCACTGTCCATGCCCCAGGTCCACATTTTCTTCTCTCTTCATAATAGCATAATGACGTTTAGAAGGAAAGCTTTCTGAAGCAGAAGTAAATTCACACAGATGTCTGTCTTGTGTTTGTAAATCTCAGCATCACTGTGTGATTAGGTGGGGGATAAAAAGAGAACTTGAAATTATCCTTTTCTAATTCTTGTGTAAAAGAGGAATAAATATGATAAGAAAGGACAAAATACAGTTCAGCTAGAAGCATAGCATTCAACAGCTTGCAGTTCCATCCTGGCATTTCTGACCTTAGGTAAATCTCTATTGTTTCCTCTTCAGCAGCCTGCAAGATGGACTTACTAAGTTTTAAATCAGTTGTTTACAGTGATTATACATAAAGAAGTTACACCTCTGGGTGTGTAAGTATAACCTATAGAATTAATGGCTTTCTTAAGTGTCAGTGTCTTAAAATTGTTTGGTGCTTATTAAAGAGACTGTTCAGAGTATCAGTAGTTGATGTACTCCAGTTTTTGGATCTCTTTTGGTGGATATCAGAGCTGGATTGTAAATTAAAAGCAAACATAGCAAGAAGAATCACAAGGCTATTTTTATCACAGTTAGAGCTGTTTTGAATTACTGAAACATAAAACTACGTAATGTTGCACACAAATATTAGGGCCAGCACTTTCCTAACCATAAGTTTTCATGTATAACCAAGGAGTCTTCCATCATCTTTCTTGAACGGGCCTGTTACAACCTAAACTCATTCTGCAGTGGCCTTGAGCCTGTCTCTATTTAAGCTAGAGTAGAACCCTTTCAAGACTAATCCCTCCAATTTGCTTTCATCTGTTTACAATTATTCAGCCAATGTTCTCCAACTGAGGAGCTGGAAAGGCAGTCCTACAATGACAGAAAAGATAATGTATGAATGGGTGTAGACAGAGGAGTGGAAAGCTCAAGCCTCAGCTCCATTTGCAAAGCTGTAGTGTGTTTCTACTGCTCTGTGGTGCTGTGCAGTGTGAATGAACTACTGAGGCAAACCTGTTTATTGGATACTAAATAGGCTAGCAAGATTGTCAGCTGCAACATGTAAGGTGTGATCCATTGCTACTGAAATGACCAAGTGGCTTGCGATTAGGGTGCAGTATTCAGACAGGGGGAGAAACCTCCATCTGCCACAGCCTGACTCACTGCTAGATCAGTCTGACTCACCTTTCAACAAGTCTGAGAAGAGCTACCTTTCTTTTTCAAACACAGGCCACTTTCAGGTAACTATCTTCATGTGCTGTTCTCATGATCACAAGGATGTTCCAGCTTGTATGTGCACATGACTGAATGTGCTCAGTAATGCCTGGAGATGTAACTGGGCCACAGGGAGACTGAATGTCTACATTGTTCAAAAATGTCAATATGATGCATTTCAGGGACATTGCCCTGCCATTGCAGTTCATATATAGAAGTGGGGAGAAACTCTATGGGGAGGGCAGGGGACATAAGGCTGAGGAATATTAGTCCTGTGAGAAACGGAGTTTTGGTTTGGAGAGCTGACATGAGCAGAGAGGTGTACTCAGACCTGCAAGTGGAGGTGGACACTGCACCACAGTCACCTGGGCATTCACAAATCTGGGTTTGGTATTTTGGCTCATTCAGTTACCATGGTCACTAACTGAGAAAAACTGTCCCAAGTTTTTCTCTAGTACGTGCTTGCCTAAAGGGAACAATTGTCCACTGGCTATAATGCTAGATTCTGGTTCATTTGTACCGGTTTGAAAACAAACAGACAGCCATGCATGACATACCCATTCTAGGCACAGCTGCAATAAAAAAAAAAATATCACAGTGTAAGAGGAGCCTGCCTTAGCATCTTTTCCAAAGGTACTCTCCATTGGCAGAACAGTAATGTCGTCTTGTTCAAGTGGCTGTAAAGTATTGTGGGGTTTGGTACTACCAAGTAGTATACCTTTATAACAATTTAGGAATATCTGTAGGATTATTATATATGGATTGGGCTTGTATAAAACCCAAAAACATCTCAGTAAGCATGTCACTGTTAATTGTTCTTATTTCACTTTACAGTACTCTTCACTGTAGTTTTAACATGACTTAGGTATTGATAAATGATTTTACTGGATGTGGTGTGGATGTCACAAAAAGGAGGGTGCTTCTGGTTTCCATGAAGGAAAGGGTCTTCAGTGGCTGAGTATTTTGGAAATCTTTGGTTCCTGGCAGCAGAAAGTATATGTACATTTCTCCCCTTTCCCCCGCCTATCTCTCCAGCTGTTTGTCATCTCCCTTTCCAGCACAAGAGGAACAATTCCCTTTTCCCTTGTTATTTCTTTTCCTCCCTTTCCTCCGCAATTCTCTGTTCACCTTTCTTTGTGTCTTAGGCTGCTGTGGTAAGGAATACGCAGTAAGAGGCCAACCATCATTGTGGGACAAGAGAGTCGGGGAAGAGCCCCAAACTGAACTTGCTCCCCCTGCTGGTGTTACAGAAACCAGTGGAAAATGCTGCTACAGAACAGGGTCATTTTTCTTCAGCAGAAAATCATCATTCTCTACTTACTCCCTTCTTTCTGCCCCTGATTTTTCTGCCCTAGCAGCTGCAGGTAAAATAATTAAAGTAACATTTGTTGTGGATAGAGAGAAGATAGACTTGGGATGCAGGAAGTAAACCTCTGGGGAGATCTCAAAGTTTTTTACCAGGAAGGTTGTTTTCATCAATCACCAGTTATTACTAAGGGCTAGCAGCCTGTAAATGACAGTATAAATATGGGAAGTCACTGTTGATAAGACTCTAAAAAGTTTTCACATTCACTTTCATCTTATTCCAGGAATGTGTCTGGGATTGTATATAGAACCTCATTCCACTTAGTCTTCAGAAACTGAGAAGCAAAACCAAATTAAGCTAGTCTGACAGATAAATAACTGAGGAGAGGCGAAAACTCTGTCCTAATCATCAACTCTAGGAACAAGAGCAGAAACTTTCCCAGAGCTTCAGTATCTTGCCTAGGCTAGAGTTGCTCACATTGTAGCTGATTAGACTCTAGCATATCTTTACTTAGCATATGCAATTTTTTGTTTTTCTAGAGCTTATTATCTTAGTACATTTTCATAGGGAAAGTTAAACAACTGGATTTGAAAAAACAAAACAAAACACTTTGGAGAAGACATTTGACAATTGAAACCATTGTTAATTTTACAGGCTTGTGTTTAGAAGTTGAACTGTTTCACTTCAAAGTTAATAAATAAAATGTTAAACTCACTTCTAGTAGATGTAAAGAAATTGTATGCAAAGTTACTTAAGTGAGAAGAGGAATTTGTTCAAAAGAAATACTTAATGACTTTATAATAAACAGTACTTTCAGCCAAACTGTTAAAATAAGTAAATGTCAAGCTTTTTGGTTGTTATATCTGTATAGTAATTTTAGAGAATGCACAAGGTCAAGGCTTTGCAAACATTTTAAAGCTGAAAATGCTCTTGGTAGCAGCTCCTGGCCTTGTTCCACTTCAAATATTGCTACAAAATTGCCTAGCATATATTTGTGATACACATAACACAGTGTGGAAAGGGTTACATTAACATCTAGGGCTCAATTTTGCTTGGATATGCAACTTTTTAGATCAGCTGGGCAATGCTGTAGCAAACAAGAATTAATACATCACACTAAGAAAGCAGGCAGTAATCACTTATACTTTTATTTTCATCAGTTTCCTTTTGTGTGTCTGTTTTAGAAAAGTATTTGCCCTGGACTGTGATCAGTCTGGTTTGAAGACTTTTATCAATAGATCACCTCTGTTCATCTTGCTTATCAGGTGTCACATAAAATATACCTCCTTGCAGCTCAGTTCTCCTCAGAGTAGCCACTTAAATGAAACAAAAAATTTCCTTTCAGCTGCAATGGAAATTGTGGTTTGGGTCAGGGAAATTCTTACACTTCTGAGGAGAGTGTTCCAGGCATTTCTGTTTGTTTTACTTCTGCTGATTTTAGGAGCAATGCGGAATTTGAAATCCCATTCTAAAGCCTATAAAACACTTGCTGTAATGTTAAGTATAGTATTAACAATGTCAAAGAAGCCATTTTCCATAATACTGGTGCAGTCCAATACAGCTTGCACTGAAGCATGTTTGGCAGCTTGCCTCAACAAAGACTGAATCAGAGCCAAAGTGCCTCTTCCAATTGGCTGTATGCTTCTAGTATAACCTTGTAAAGAATGACTTGCAAAATAATTAAAACACACCTTATCATCTCTGCAGTTCTTTAATGGCTGTGAATACTCTGAATACTTTTTTTAAAAAAACAGGTTTATAAGGCTATTCCTGTTCTTGAAATAGGAAGGAGGGAACATGAAAAGGGACAGTGACTTGTCCCACACAACAGCACCGCTGGGAATGGAAACCATATCTTTACTGATGTGGAAAGGACAAAACTACCCTCATTTGGCCCTGAACAAGTGCCTAGTTGTGGGTTGGATTGGCATTGGGGAAACAGGGTAAGACTGCTTCTTTTGGTGATGTAGTCATTTTATGATCAGTTTAAGTCATAAAGCAAACTACAACCCTTGTCCTGTTTAGAGTAGGTTATCATTTTACAGATGACAGTAGATTATATCAGTTGCAATTTGTGACTACAATACAACACCTCAATGTTTTACCTTTACTTGATGAAAGACAATAGGGTCAAAAGACCACAGAAAAACAATGAAACTGGTATCAGTCAGTCTTGGAAAGGAAAGCTTTTTTCACCTCTGTATAACTTTAATTACAGTAATCTTGCAAATGCATCATTCGAACTGCAAATTATTTTCGAAAATCTTTGTTTGAAAGCTAGGGAGTTTTCTGGAAAATGTGTTTACTGTATATTTTAAAAATACCAGTTCTCTCTGGTTACTGATTTGGTATTATTCTAATTAGCAGAACTGGCAGCAGGAGGGGCTAGTGAGGGGGCAAAGGAAGCTGTTTCACGGGTGTTGGGTTTCTGAGGGAAAAATCAAGACGTTAATGGAGAAGAACCACATCTGTGAGAAACGTGATCGTTTTACTCTTTTTTAAGCACTGTAACCTGAATTGACGAAATGCTGCTTTACTTCGAGGGGACTGTTACACGTACTTTCATCTTCCTTTTTCACGGCCCTTCATACTTTTTTCCACACACTGAATAACGCAGTCTCGTTGTCAACAGTGGCGCCTTCAGCACCGAAAAGCCCAGGTAAACGCCAACCCCGTGCTCCACGGGAGAGCACTTACGGTACCTTCATCCTGCCACGTCCGACTATTAAGCAGAAGTCCACGTGAAAGGCTAATTTCAACATCTTCACTGCAATTTTGACGGCGCCCGACGACCGTTCCTTCCCCCCCCCCCTGCAACGC
>NW_010972942.1:1649675-1657034 GCF_000737465.1 Haliaeetus leucocephalus
GCGGGGCGGGGCGGGAGGTGCTCTCACCGGCCGGGCAGTGTGGGCCGCCCGTCAGCCTTTCCAGCCCGGGATCCAAACCTCTACTCTGAATGCGCGACCTAGTCTGTGGGACAAACTCGTTTCGGGGCATCCAGAGAGGACAGAACTGAGCTGGGGAAAAAAAGACACTTCTTCCATGTAGGACACTTCCAATGTAGGCGCTGGTATTTAAGTAGAATAAGTGGAGTTAAGGTTTTGGTGAAATGTAAATGATTTTTTTTTCCTCTGCTACATGAGTCTGTGTCGTTGTACTGGATGTCAGTGTACTTAAGGTTCCTCTAGTACTACCAGTCTTTTATGGATAACAGAGTAACTTTATCTAGTGCTGTGGTACCCAGTTCTGTGTCCTGACAAATTACTTCTGCGTTTATATAACACAACCTATACTTTAAAGGCTATGATAAGTAAAGAACGTTATCAACGTAATTGAAGCATCGTATCCTTTGCATTTTACCTAGTTTTTCTAGCCATCTATCTGTTTAGGACCAAGGCTGAAAGAGGCAAGGACCATTAGATCAGCGTGATTGGACTGGGGACTCGTGGATCATGTTAATTGCACAAGGTTTTTTATGCTGTTCCAGTGCTGGATTTTTTATGATCATTTATCTAATCTTTGTGAATCTGCAAGTGTTACAAAACCATTACCCGGCTCATCACTTAAAAACTGAATGACTCAAGTAGGAAATACCCAGAAGGCTTCTTAAAGGGCTAGATCTCAAAAATGAAACAGACTTCCAAAATTCAGAATACTGTTGTGTGACTGAATGAGTTTGTGGTCCGTTGGGGGTGTATCAGAAATAATGTATGATATGCTGATTTGTATTTTACATTGCTCATGAAAGTAGAGTTGCATAGGAAATAACGCATCTTTTATTGCTTCATAATACTTAAGAATATAGAAGACGCTTTTAAATGACTGGGATCTTGTAACTTTCTCTTGTAGAAGCAAAACCATTTCATATTTGTGTTTGGAATAAAGCCTCAGAACAAAGCATGGAGGACTAAAATACAGAAAGGATAGATTTTGGGTTTAAGCTTCTAATCTTCTAATTTAAGATATTCAAAGTCATTTAAACCATACTTAAAAATAGACTAAGCTGTATGTCAGCAGTCTTCTGCAATAAATTACACTGAAGATTCTAGTATTTCTAAGCAAAAAGGCCCTGAGCTGTACACCATATTTGAGAATGTGCTTGTGTGTAGCCACACTATTGCTTTTCACAGCCTTTATGTACATTGAGGTCAGTATCTAAATGTGGAATCTTGTATATGCATGTGTCTTTCAAGACTGAGGCTCTGTACTTGTTAATGTTTTATGTTATGCTTTCCCTCACAAAATGTGGGGAAAAAATCTGGTAACTTAGTCTAAGGTTGTAATGCTTTTTAAGTGGGGGGTGGAGTTTTTTTCAGAGAAAGGATAGGACAAGCTTCCATATTTGAGCAAGGAGAAAACAGTACAGTCCAGAACAGGGGGACTAGAAAATTAGAATTTGTAAAAAAAAAACCCCGTATTTATTTTTATATTAATCTCTTATTTTCATAGGTTGTATATCTAAGAAAAGATGGCAGACCCTTGGCAAGAATGTATGGATTATGCAGTTGCTTTAGCAAGAAAAGCTGGGGAGGTAAGTATAAACTATTATAAATAATAACATTATTTATTGAGTCTGGTATGTATATAGCTTCTGAAGGAGTTTGGTGTTGGATATTCTTCTGAGGATTATTTTGTCAAAAACATAAATTAGCAGAATCGTTCAGTGATGTTCAAGATTGGAGTGTCTTTGATGTTTACGGCTTGGTTAATTTAAGAAAACAACTTTGCACTTTTTTTTGGACCAGAGTCTGGTTAAAGACTAAGCAGTATCTTTTGTTCCTTAAATTTTATTTAAAAAAAAAATAAAAAATTCTAAATTGTGGTAAACAAGGAGCATCTCTGTTTTTCCCCTTAAACTGCACCTGTCTGCCTTACTATTTTACCACCTGAAAACTGTTGACAGTCTTTCCTGTGAACACCTCAATCAACTTTATACAGTGGCTTGTTGTTGGCACAAGATGCCATATCGAGTTCTCTTCATAAAGACGGCTTTACTTCTATAAATAAGAAGCATCCCTTGCAGTGGCGATACTTTGCACATGTGTGATCTAAGATGGCTTAGAACAAGAAAGAGTTTGCACATCTTGGCAGACAGAGCCTTAGCATAAGAATGGTTACCAAATGTTCAGTTCTTGGTGGTTCTGCTTGGTACATTTGAATGCTATTGCAGCCAGACAAGATGGCACAAGTACTAATTCTGTCCCCTGGAGCTGCAGAATCTGCAGAACATTGTCCCTGCAATGACCTCATTAAAGTCTTCCCTCAGAAAATCTTTCTAAGTTATAGTAAAATAATTTTGTAGGCTGTGAGGCATGGATTCTTGCTTAAGCTGATTCTGATAGTTTTAAGATCATAAATGCAGGGTCTGGTTAAAAATAGCTGACTTAAGCTCAGTCTTAAGTGTTTCATTCAACTCTGGTATTTAAATTTATAAATCAAAAACTTGTCCTCACAAAACAGAGCTCAGTTTCACGTACCAGTGGATTTTCTTGTAGTACTTGGATTTAAGGTCATGTAAAAAGTTTGTGCTGAGTGGGGAGACAGATAGATAGATAGATGCAAGGGTAAGCCCCAGCTCCTGCAGTTAAATCCAGGTTTTGTCACTGCTTGTGTTCATGTTTTCTATGTGCAGTATAGAAAATGACGGTAAAAATGATGCTCAGATTTTTGGGAAAACTAGTATTTTCCATACTGTTAATGGAGAAAGCTTTTTTCTTTTTTCTTTTTTTTATTTAATTTTGTTAACAGATAATCCATGGAGCACTCAAAGGAGAAGTATCTGTTATGACTAAAAGTTCACCAGTAGATCTAGTGACAGAAACTGATCAAAAAGTAGAAAACTTCATTATTTCTTTGATAAAAGAAAAGTATCCTTCTCACAGGTATGGCTTCTTATCAGTACACTTTTTATAGAAGAAGGGGAGAGGTGACTGGAAGAAGAAAATGGAAAGTTTCTGATTTTGCTTGGTAAAATTTCATTATGATTGGCATGCTGGAAAGCTACAGAATTCTCTCTTACCCTCTATATATTAAGTATTTTAGAGTAGTAGCAGGTTGAAGTTTTGCCCAGGGCTGTAGTAACAAAACAAGGTGTCCCCAAGGGTCTACTGACGTGAGTTTAGCCTTGCTTAAGACTTATACTGAAAGTCACTTCCAGTTGAGCCAGCTGTAAGTAACTTCTTGGGTTTTTTGTGTTGGAGAATCAAAGGTGGCCCCAAGATACCCAGAATCCAAATTTCTTGTATGCTGTTGGCTGTTGAAACTAGCATGCCTTCGCTGTCTGTGCTGGATGGGTCGCGTGGTACTGAGTGTGCCTTTGGCAAGTCTCATACAACTTAAGAACATCAAACATCCTTAAAAGAAGACAGGATCTTCTGATCCTACATAACTGAAAGTCTGTCATACAGAACACTGATTTATTTTTTTATATTGCTCTTTCCTTTTTTTTTTCCTCCCCATGCCCCTCCTCCCCCTAAAATAAATCTATTCTTGAAGCATGAATTGTATGTATTTTACTTACTTACATGTAACTTTCCCAGTTTTGGCATCTGAAACTGTTATTTCAGGGTCATTCCACAAGTCTATGTGCTTACACTACTTTAGTTAGGTTACTGACATTTCGCGTCACCTCAGTTGTTCCAATTCTATACATATTTATTACGCTTCACATATATAGCTACAATAAGAAAATCTCCAAGAAAATGCAAGAAAAATTAGCAAACCCACTTTAAGGAAACTCTATTAAACTTGAGACTTCATCCCTTTACCATGTTACCATTTTGTAATGCCTGTAAAACTAAACAGTTTTGAGACTAACAGCTTTCTGTCATATTTGGGTTGAAATCAGACTGCAAATTTAACAGTTACTGTACTGGTGTAACTAGATGCATATGACCACAAAGGTTTTCTTCAGTTAAAACACAAGCTAAAAAGTAGTGGTTTATAGCACAAATAAACTGAAAGGCGTAAATAGCTACAAGTATTCTGACAAAAATTTGATGATGCTGTCACTGGAAAAAATGATGAAAACTGAAATGTTCTGAATGCTAAATTCCAGTAATGGATATTAAAATGTAAAGTTCTTTTCCCCACATGCTGTGCTTATCTCTGACATCATAAATATTGATGCAAGCTTGGTCAGATGTGATTGGTGCTTTCTAGAGAAACTGTGTATTTCTCAGCTTTTTACATATGATCGCTGGTGGTACAAAAACCTGCATCTCACTTTAAAAATTTTAATTTCAAGGACAGTGTTGTAATTCAGATATTTTAAACAGTTTCTCTGTATCTTTTAAATGTCTTTGCTACTCCAGCTTCATCGGAGAAGAATCTGTTGCAGCTGGAGAGGGCAGCATTTTGACAGATAACCCCACATGGATTATAGACCCTATTGATGGAACTACCAACTTCGTACACAGGTCCACCTTTCATTTTTTTATGTTAGCAACTTCAACTGATTACCTTTTTTCTTTCTCCAGTTCCATGAAAGTAAAGTTTTTTCACTTTTAAATTGCTTTAAAAGAGATATTATGGACTTGTTAATAGTTACAAATTGCTGTTTGCATTTATTGAGAGCCATTGAGCAGTTTTTGTAATCATTTTAGTATTTCTGTAAGTATTATAATAGTCTCACTCTATAACCAACAGCAGTTGTTCCATGAGAGGCCTGTACTATATAGGAGGGATCAGCAGCTTTTGGCACGTGTGCCAAAGATAGGTGGGCAGATTTTAACAGTAAAGCAACAGGACTCAGAATTAGGAGTTGCAGCATCTTCAGAGAGGTGATAACAGCTCCAAGTGCTGATCTCTAAGAAACTTCAAATTCATTGAGATCTAGGAGCCACTACCATGAAAGCAAGCAGAATATCACCGGTAATTGTCTAGTGGTATTTTACACCAGGACGAGGAGGGGACTTTCAGTGTAATGCTGACTACCTATTCCTTCTGTCTTTCAAACATGACAGATTTTGGCCCTGATGAGCTTTCTGAGTGCATGTGATTCCAATTTTGAAATGACTGCTGCAATGTGTGCCAGAGCTTTAAACAGCTGCTGAATCCTGCTAAATAACGTGTTGAAAAAGCTGTAAGAAAAGAACTCATTCTGCTGGATTTACAGACTTAAAAGTCTGTATTTTTTTCAGATAGCAATTAAAGCAAATGTTTTGGAACTGCAAATTTTCAAGAGTAAAAGATAATAATAAAAAAAATTAATTGGTTGATGGTTAGAAACTTGACTGAGACGCAGCCCACCATGTCCTATAGATTCCCACTGCCTTCACTCTTCCCCCTGCATTTTTCCTTCTCACTTCAGTATCTGTCTTTCTCATTGCTTTGGTGGAGAAAGTGGAGGTGGGGGGAGAGATGACTTGTTTCTTTTGGTGAGACCATTTTGGCCAGCTTGTTCCTTCTGAGAAAGGTTAGTAGTATAGAGGCTTGCTTGTATTCTTTGGCTATAAAGTGACAGTCCCTAAGCTAGTAACAGTTGTAACTGGGATGACAGTCCCTAAGCTGTAACAGGCTTAGTTTCAGTGGGTGAAAAAGTTTGTATTTTAAATGGTAATTGGTGGTGTTGGCTTGGGTCTGTTTTCTTAGTAAATTGTGCAAGTTCAGAAAACTAACATTTCCTATATAGTCCAAGTTTCTTTTTGAAATATACATTACATTTAACTGAACATTGTTTTTATTGAGAGTAAGCTTGGTAATGAAAGAAGCATAGTATCTCACTATAAATCAGTAAAATGTTTTGTTTTGTAGGTTTCCATTTGTGGCAGTTTCAATTGGCTTTGTTGTAAACAAAAAGGTATACTTTTTATTACTTAATATCTAATCCATCAAAACCAAATTAATTCCTTGTTGCTAGCTATAACTAAGATCTGCATTTTCACAGTAAATAGGAAGAAAGGGAAAAAAAACCTCAAGGTATCTTTACTTTTTCTTACAGATAGAGTTTGGAATTGTGTACAGTTGTATAGAAGACAAGATGTATACTGCCAGAAAAGGAAAAGGTGCATTTTGCAATGGTCAAAAACTTCAAGTATCAGGCCAAGAAGGTAAGCTGAACTGAGTAGCTTGTTTCTAGTAATGACATTTATTTTGCAAACGAGGCATCAACAGTTTTAGACCTGGATATATTCCTGTTTCTTAGCTCATAGTTTTGTTTTCCAAAGACAGGCTTTTTTTGGCCATGGTTTGTTCAGTTTTGAGAAACAGCTTTTATGTTCTCTTTGATGCATGTAAAACATGCTTGTGATCTTTGCAAAATCAGGACTCAGCAATTGAAGATTTTACTCCCTGTGTGTCTGTGTTCTGGGGTTTTGCTTGTTTGTTTTTAATTCCCTGAATGTCTGTGATCAGTCTATGATTGTTCTTTAGAGTATGTAACAAACCTACCAAACAGTTCAACTTCTTCTAGGTGTGAAGTAGTGGTTTAAATCACTATCACTCTTGTATACTTACTACCCTATGTAAAGTAAAATCCACACTTAAAGCGGGACCTTTAAAGATATGAGGACTGTTCTAATTTTTATAGCAATAGAATTTAATTACTAATGACATCGGTTAATGTATATGCATAATTGAATCAGATCATGCTTTGTTCACTTCATTTTTATTTTTTCCTGCCATTTTCCATGTAAGAACAGATTTTTAGACATTCAATATATGTAATATTTGTATTAAAATACTTTTATTCAGTCTTGTAAGAAAGCAATGAAGTAAACTCTGCTAATTACTGTTCTTATATAAGCTGTACTGTTGGAAAAGTGAGGTTTTGGGTTTTTTTCAGACATTACAAAATCCCTTTTAGTAACAGAATTGGGATCAAATCGTGATCCAGAGACTGTAAAAATAATTCTTGCTAACATGGAAAGACTTCTCAGTATTCCTATTCATGGGTAAGATACTTCCTATTTTTTATATTTACTGGTAGTGTTAATATTATAAATATGTAAATATGATAATTTTTAGGAAGGACTGGTTGCATTACATTTGACACCTTAAATGTGAAATATGATTTAAATGTTTTTGTCTTGTAGCTTCTGCAGAGAAACTCTAAGTGTGTTTTAACTTTTTCAAGCTGGGACATATATAAGAGAACCCTAAAAATCAGTATTGGGAAGCAAAGCATTTTTGGTTTTGTAGGACTAAAAAGTATTGTATTTACTAGTTAAACAAATGAAATACAATTTTGTGCTTTTCTCCCCCCCCCCCCCCCCCCCCCTCCCCCC
>NW_010972942.1:1657044-1791107 GCF_000737465.1 Haliaeetus leucocephalus
CCCCCGAAACACACAAGGAGTAAAACTGGAAAAACAGAAGCTATATAACATTTCTTAGTTTCCTTACTCTGTAGTAATGAAAATAATTTGGTTTTTTTATATATATCAGAAGACAAGAGCAGATGTCCCTTTCCTCTTTCAACACCGTACAGTTTTTTTTAATTTGTGCAAGTAGATGAAAGTGTCCATAAACTGCTCTTATTTTGGTTACGTTCCCTGCTTCGTCTCCTCCAGATAAGCTAAAGCCTACATTTCTGCAAACCATTTTATGTCTAAATGTGGTTTCAGTAGACAGTTTTTTGTTACTCAACCCTACTCACGTTTCTGATCTAAAAGGGGTTGTAGTTTTATGCTGAGATTCTCAAGATTCTTGTTTTGACACTTAACATATAGGGTTTTTTCTACTTTCAAAAAATTGTCTGATGTCATTAAAGAATATATGCTAAACTGTAAGTAGGGAATACACTTTAGGTAAGTTGTTAGTTGAACTTTGGTATTTTATTTGTAAAAAATAAATTGAGATTGGAGTTGATTTAAGTTGCTTCTTGCAGTAACTTAGCTGCTATGGTTTACAATTTAACGTATGTTTTACTGATAATTAAAATAACTGCAACTATTTGTACAAGTCACACTTACTGACTAAGGGCATCAACATTTCCAAAAGAAACTGGAATTTGTAACACAAGGGGTTTGATGAAATTACCCAGACCAAATTTATGCTGTGTAATTTATTTTTTGTGATTACTGCAGTTACGGTGTTTTGCAAGTCAGTGATGCTTACTGAGCATCACCAGAGAAACTGAAGTAACTGTTTTTTCAATGCTAAGAACAGTGTACACTCTACTTGAATTCTTGTATTCAAAAAGTGAAGTAGAGTATCTGTTACTGTTTCATGGGTAGATATCTTCCATAATATGTTTTAGGTTAAAAAGTTTTTTTTGAGATGTGTTTTCACTCTAAACCAAAATCGTTTAAGAGAATTCATAAATGTAATTTCTGGAAATTTGCTATATTTGGAGAGCTCTTCAAGCTACTTAAGCAAAACTTCATTCCAAACTTTTTATTTGTTTCGCTGCAGCATTCCGTCACATTTTCTCTCGCTCAGTTCACTTTGCGTATGATGCTTCTGTGTTCTCTGTGCAGTGTACACAGACATCCTGACTTTCTTACAAACTGTTCTCAATTAAATAAACAAATATGTCTCCTTTAGGATTAGAGCCGTTGGTACAGCAGCTGTGAACATGTGCCTTGTGGCAACGGGTGGAGCTGATGCCTATTATGAAATGGGGATTCACTGCTGGGATATGGCAGGGGCTGGAATCATTATTACTGAAGCAGGTGGAGTACTGCTAGATGTATCAGGTAAGTATGCGGGCATGCATGATACTCTTTTGTCCTTTTAAATAGCTAATTGGGAGCAAAACATAGCTGAAATGAGAAGGCAAAGAGTTTTTTCAGTCCTCTTTCCAAATTACCACTACTGAACAGAGTTCCCATCCAGTTAATAGAGCGTCAATTGTATGTTTTTAAGCTACAAGACAACCTTTACTCCCTTGGCTGAGCACCTGGAAGAGTGAAAAAAGACAGTAAACATACACTGAACAGAATTTAAATGTAGCTTGTATGAGATACCTCTTGTGTTAAATGCATTTTTACCCAGGGGCAAACCTTGGTCCTAAATAGTAATATACCATTTACACTTGACTTTTTTGATGCTCATTTGCTTACCAACTTTTCATTTTCTCCAGATACAAGCTAATTACTTTGCTTGCTTTGATTTCTAGGTGGACCATTTGATTTGATGTCTCGAAGAATAATTGCAGCAAGTAGTCGAGCTATAGGAGAGAGAATAGCCAAAGTACTTCAAGTAATTCCTCTGAAAAGGGATGATGCAACTAATTGAATACCAAAACTACACCTTAAATGTAATTATATAAATGTTGTCTCATACTCCCATGTGGTGATGGTTCTACACCTTGAATCTGATAATAAGATAGATGGTAGTCTTTCAATACTGGTATGAATGCTAAGTTGTGTTTTGAGATTGGACCAACATTGTAAGTAAGCCTTTACTGTTAAGTATTTTATTTAACATCTTGATTACATAAAGAAGCAAATATATACAACTAATATTTTCAAGTTTTATACTACACTGGAAGGCATAGCAAGAGACTCTTTGATGTATAGATAAATAAAACCCTCTAGTTCTGTAAGTGACAGAACAGAATTCACTATCTTAACACCACATCATCACATCTGATCCTGAACCCAAAAAGATGAAGGCATTACTGTTTATCCAGTATTTCTCTCTCTCATCTGTTGTTTTCTTCAGTGTCATCAGTGTATCCATTTCCTTACCTTGTTAAGGTTTTTGTAGAGGTAGTTACACATTTCCAACCTTTTTTTAGTTGCTTGTAGTTTTGGCTCTAATTTAAAGCCTTTATTACTTAGCTGTCATTGTTCTTGTAGTCATCGTTCTTCCTTTCTTATGGTAGATAAACACAATCTCTTCTTTAGCCTCTTATGTGGCCTGTACGCTTGCAAATTCATTACAGTTGCAAAAATAATAGTTACTGTGCCAGAAAATATGTGCATCTCCCAGAAATAAGTTCTGAGCACACCTTCTATCGCTAAATGGATTTACTTTAAATTAAGATGAAGTATGATTTGCATTTGACCATTGGAATCAGCTGATACTAGGTCCTCTATCTTATTCTTGGCAGTTATAATTCCTGTTAATTTTGCTTGGGCTTCTCCACGGATGTGTGTGTTTCAAAGTCTAAGAAATCATTAAAATCCAAGAGAGTTTTCAGTAACTCAGCTGGCAAAAAAATAAGCCTGTAGTCCAAATTTTTTACATAATTTTCTGTAAGTTATGAAAGCAGTGACCAACCAGGATCAGGTTTCCATTGTTATAGAGTGTACAGGCACAAAAGAAGATACATATCTAAACCTAAAGGGTTTGTAAATCTCGGAAATATTCGTAATTTCATTCTTGGTGTCAGTTGTTCTAAACTTTGAAAACTATACTGGTTCTTTGAATTTTTGTATTTAAGATTGTAAAAAGTATCAGTGTACTGTTCAAATAATTAATGCACTTTAAAAAAAAAATATTTAACTTGGATCAGTTTTTTAGACTGATTTTTCCGTGTCTAAAGTTTCTGAAAGAAAGTTGTCTCATTGGTGGTCCAGTCAAGACACAGCAATGCTTTGGAAAACCTGATGTTTTGTACTGCTGTACCACTATTTTTATTTTGGAAAATGGTGTTCTCTGTCTTGAAGTTTCAACAGAAACTTATTATGTCTTATTATACATTTCAGTCTTTTATATTAGTTGATTTTTGCAGATTTTGCAGAAATATTAATTTGAATTTGTATCTAATGTCAGATGATTAACGTTAATGAGATCACCCTGCTATTTAAAGGTTTTGTCAAAAAGCCAGACTTAGATTAATTTTATTTTTTAAATTCCCATTGACAAGGATAGAAACTTTTTGAGCATTTCACTGTAACTTTACTGCTGTAAGTGATGTGAGATCATTATTCCTTGAGAAGTATGTCTACTGTACCATTTCTGTGGCTTTTGTATAACAAATTCTGCATAACTTCTTTAAACTGATTTATGTGTGAAATGGAGACATATCTAAAAAATACATGAGATGGGAGAACACATTCAAAATAAATATGCTTTAGCAGCAGCAGCTTCAGATGTACTTCCTTTCTTAACATTCATCAGAGTACAATGCTGGGTCCCAACAAGCTGGATTTGTGGGCTTCAAACTTAGTCTCTGAGTTGAACACTTTCTCTTCTTGGCCTCTGATGTAGATAGATCATAAACTGTTGTGCTTTAGGTAAGTGGGATTATGTATACACCTGCAGTAGGTTTTTAGAGTGAATATTCCAACACCTTCCAATGAGATCATGGTGCATTAGTAATCTCCAACCACAGAGCTCAAACTTTATGGATTGTCTTGCCTGTGTTTTGTAGGCCCATCAGCTGGTAGCTTTCTCACGGTTAGCTTTCCTAATAATGCTCCTCGAGGAACAATTTATATGAATTTCCCATCTTGGCCCTCTCTATTTGCGTTAAAGACCAGCCTAATTTTTTTTACTCTGTAAATGGCAGCTTTTATCAATTGTCTGCTTGCTTTTTAATTTTGGTCTCCCTTTCAGGGGGATCAGAAGTCCCTGTTGTTTGCTACGTTGCTAAGCATTATCTTCTCAAATAACTCTTCATCTAATGTGTGGCCACTTCTTTCATCATGTCAAAGCACACCAAAATGTAATTATTCAGTTTAAAGGCATTTTCTTTTTGATTCTGTGCTATCCTGCAATTTTAGCAAATTTTTGTAGTAAATGTTTTTCGTAGTAAAACAGAGAAGTCATGATTGCTGTGTAATCAAAATGATTTTGAGAGATTATATATGAGAGGTAGTCCCGGAATGTTCTAAACAGTAAAATACCTGTTTTTATTGCTGTGAAAGATGGAGTGACACAGATAAACGTCTTAAATTTTTATTATATATAATTTAAGATAAAGTTACATATTTATGAGACCATAAGACAATCTGAAAGGAAAACCAGTTACCACAGATTGAACAGACTGTCAAATTAAGGTCACGAATATTTGTCATGAGGACATCAACAGTCCAGTGTACAGGAAGCTTTCTTGTGTAGCTTCTCAGTGAACAACTCATGACTTCAGCTGGCAAATTCTACTGTGGTTTGAATCTCAGGTCTGAGTGAGGAACGCTCAAAACTTACAAATGCAAGAAGAAGATCAAGCGGTCAGATTAGCAACTGGAGCAAGTGGAAGATTCCAAGAAATACTGCTGGAAACTAAGGGCCATATGGGCAAATTTAACCAGTCCCTTCACCTTTACTTTGAGAATTTGACTAGATGGTCAACTTCATCACTATAGTTGTAACAGGGCCTACTGCTATTCTTAAAGGTCTTCAGAGGAAGGGTACTGATTTTTAGTCTGAGATGAAAACAATCAGTACTATAAAATAGGTAATAATGATTTTGAACACTAATATGTATGAAAAGGGGGAGGTAGCCCTAGTCTACCATGCTGGCTATCATCCCTGTTCAGTAGCCCTCTTCATTTATTGATTTGCTGATAGTTTGTGATTGTTTTCTATGACGACCTGCAAAGCTGTGCTTCTTCAAAGCAGGGTGTTCCAGTAGATTCAATCCTGCAGAGCTTTTCCCAGCATGAAATATTGCCAAAGAAAAAGTCAAAAGGTTTCAGGCCCTTGTCCAGCCCTGTTAAGCAGCCTGCAGGAAATCCCCCTGCCCTGTCCACCCCTCAATGAAATATGGATTATTCCTCATAATATTTGTGACCCAAAGCTATGGTTTTAATTCTGCATAGTCTAATGCGTAGGTGTGAACTAGACATTCTGACTAGATCTAAAACAACAACCTGTGACCTCAGTATGAAGCAATTTAAATGAGGGACATCTCTTTTCCTGAGCTTCTTCCCATCCTCTCAAAGCCAGCTGCTAATTCAGTTCTATTCATTATCTGTGAGTGAAGTAATTGCTTCACAAGTCTGATCCTGTTGCTAAAGTGCTGACAGGCAACTTTCCAACAGCACATTGTTTTTGGATCTACAGCAGTTGTCACGGCTTCCTTTGTTTGCACAAACTCCAGGCATCAGAAGGATATACTGTCAGTGATGTGACACCTCAAGAGTCTCTGCCAGAGCCAGAGTCAGCCAGATCTCCTGGACAACGTAATCCATTCAATCTCTGGATTACTGCTTGTCCTGCACCAAAAGTGACAGTGAATGTATCCTGTCACGTCACTCTGGTTTGTACAACCTTCACACAAAGATCCGCAGCTTCTCAAAGATCAGCAGGAACTTCTGAAATGTCCTCTGTGCCCATTATCAGCTGTCTGCAACAACAGGGCAAACAAAATCTGATGCACTTCAAAGCCGTGTGCAACATCTGGAACAAACAAACTGGAGGGCCGCGCTCATCTGAGGGCGCATTGTGCTGCTGTATTAAAGAGCTACAAACTCTTACCTGCTTGAGGAGGATGGATTAGGTCTCCCACAGTAGAGCAGAAATAATTTCCTAGCATAATTCAAGCTAGTAAGATGCTAAAAATAATAGATGCTAAAAAATAATGGTGTGCATCCTGTTCCAGAAGCTTATAGCCTATGTTGATGACTGTTACATTAGCTCGCGTTTATACATTGTGTGTCATACTTACTCTTGGCTTGCACAACTGCAGCGATGATTTTTACACTGAGAGGCTTCTCCCTCCACCAATATTGCTTTAGTTAGGAATCAGGCTTTCCATACATCCATTTAAAGGAAGCCCAAAATGCAACAGCAGCTACTGTACCACAGCAGTAGGGAAGAACAAAAGCCTACCCCCATTTTATGCAGTGGAAGACCAAGGTTTATATTTTGTTATGTCTGTCCTTAGCTCAGTAGAGCCCACACATAAGTACCACGTAAGACCACAACCATGTAAAGCAGTTAATTCAGAGGAAGTGATGCTACCTCAAATACTTGAGAACTAATTTCATAGGAGCTCGTCCTCAACTTGCTGTGTTAAATCTTGCTTGTCTGCGGTCCCTTGGAGAGGTGGTTCTGTACTATTTATCCTGCTTGTGTACACAGGCAGAGTTCAGTCTCGGAGAAGATTCACGCAGACTTAAAATAAGCCGTACACCTCACCGTGCCTGAGAAAACACTAGATGGCAGCCGGAGCCAGGAAAACACCAGCAGGCCCAGGGTTCCTTTTTTACAGATCGGATTCCCTTTTCCACTCCTCCCTCCCATCCTCCTTCTGCTCTCTGTAATTCTTGTTGGATGCAACTAAGAGCGTATCTGAGAATTATTCAAAAGAATGATACCACAAAATTTTGAAGTCTTGGGCTCTGTGTTTTTGTGACTTGAAAAGAAATTTGAAACAGGACTTGAGTCAGCAGCATTAACATTCCCTCCTTTCCAATGTAAGTATATTGAAGATTGTGGTATCCATCAGAAAAACATGAATGTGAATTCTAAAATAAGATAAAAGCTGTACAAATGATCAGATCATACTGCATTTAAGGCTGTAGTCATTTCCCTAGATTTTTGCTGTCATAAATTAGGATGTGGCTTTTAGAAGCCTTTTTTCAAAACCTGCCAGATAATCTTCTGGGCGAGCGTGCATATGCAGATACAGCAGCCCTGGTACCACAAACCCAGACACAAATGAGCAGCTCTTTATGATATTTGAGAAGCAACTGGTTTATTTTTCAAAGAGAACACAAGCCCAGTATTTTACCTCCAAGTTTGTTGTGATGATGTAAAGACTCTTTACCAGCTGTGTCTGCATTGTCCTTATACCATATAGCGTATTGAGACTATAGTTGTCAGAACCTGTTCAAGCTTGGGTAGGTAACTCATGCCCTTATTATTTCACAGGTCTGTGTGCTGCATCCTATAAAAAGTTTCTCTGCGTTTGTGTCCTTGCCTGGGAAGGTAGCGGCCTAGCTATTAAGTGCCAATGCACTACTGACTAAAGGTTCGCTATTTATGTCAATGTGGCTGGTTAAGGGTTGCCTCAACAGTGCTCTCGGGAAAAGACTTTCCTGCCCTCCCTGTAATATGTCTGGAGATGCCCTGCTAGAGCACACCGTCCAGAAACGTGCCCAACGTTAGCACAGTGGGGACCTTGGCTGAGGACAAATGGCTGCAGGAAGACAGGCCCAGCTGAGAAGACATGTCGACCTGGGGAGTGCATGGGGCATGTGGTCTTGGGGAAGGTAGGAGAGGGGCTGGCCAGAGAAGGCCAACAGCAGCAGGTTGTTTAATTAGAAGCGGAGAAAACCTTAGCCCAATAGAAATGGTGGCAGATAAGTGACTACCAATAACAATTTTGGGGAAGGACTTTGGAAACTAAGTGGGTGAATCTAAAACTGTATAAATTGCTTGCTTGTTTAACTGCAGGGTGTGCTAGCTTTGTGGAATTACCACTTAGCACCCATCTTTGCACAAATATGAAATAAATAATGTCTTTCCTGAGTGTGTGGTTATTGGCTCATTGCACACCAGGTAACAAAACTGCTTTTCAGACAACATAGAATGGTCATTCTTTGCCAGCTCTCATGATGAACAGGCAGGGTGACGTCTGTATAGTTTTTCTATATAGCCATTCAGAAAGCCTCTGCAGAGATTTTCAATTTTCTTTAACTTCTCCAGAATAATAAAAAAAGTTAATTTGGGTCTATGAGTTCATCAGGATGACTTTATTTATTATTAATGGCAGAAACCTCCACATTACTGGATGTTTGCATTGGCCTTTTGTAGGCAAACAGCTAAAAAATATTTATTTTCACCTCACAACTGAAGCTAAAAATAGTAAAAACTTGCTTTATTTCTGCTTCATTATACCTGAAGTTGTGATTACAGTTCTGAACAGTCCTCCAGCAAAACACATTTAAAAGAGAGTAATGGTTAATGTTATTAGAAATTCCTGATTCAATATTTATTCAGTTGTAATTAGCAATGTATTAGCTGTGTAAAAGTAAATTGTATCCCGCTTCATCTGTGCACCTTGTTCGTCTCACTGTGTTGAAATGGAATGCACAATGATAAACTGTCGTAGCGGGGGGAGGTTAAAAGCTTTACTTCTGTAGGCACTTAGATCTTAATAGCAGTTTCCACTGAAAGGAAGTGCAGACCCAGACATAATGATTCCCATCAACAGTCATTTGTGTATCTGACACTGAAAAACACTGCGATTCAGTCAACTGAATCAATTAAGAGAGAAAATATTTTCCACTAGTGCGCACTCCTGTTCGGTTAATTTCTCCTATCTTTTATTTAAATATCATGGGAAATTAATAGCTAGTAGACTCTACCAGAATTATTTCTTTCTGCCCCTTGTGTACCTGCCAACCACTTAGCCTAATACTTGACATTCTAGAAAACACCAGCCCAACTCTATGCTCAAGTTAGTTCCTCCAGTTCGGCAGACTCTGTTACTAGTGTTTATTTCTTCTTTTTCCTGAAGTTTTCATTGCAATCTTCAGTGCACCTCAACTGAAATCATGTTGATTATGTCTCCTTGGGAATCCAGAATAGAGAGCTGATTGCTTAGTTTTCCCATGCGATAAACACGGAGAACTAGGGGTTCCTCAAAACAGAGCGGTCTTCAGCTGGAAGTTCTTAAAATTAATCAGTAGGCAAAGCTGAAGAATGACAATGTGTCTCGAATCCTATTCCTAGCAGAAATTTAAAACCAGACCTCAAAAAAGGATGTAGTGGAGACTGAAGTTGCCAGTAAAATGAAATTCACTGAGAGTTGTTAAACATAAAACACATCTGTCTCAGTAAGTTCTTGAGCTGAAAGTGGCTGATAGGTAGGAGTGTACAGGGTGGGAGGTTTTTTTGTGGTTCTCCTGTTCTTACTGTGGTACTGGAGCAGAAAATGTTTCTTTCACATGGCCAGAGACAAAGGCACCTACCTTGTACAGGAGGCAGAGCATGCTCACAGGTCACAGGGGTCCACATTTAGTCCCTTCTCTGCTTGGGGAGGCTCAGACCTCCATTCTTGGAGAATCTCCTAACTACCAAAGAAGAATTTGAGGTTCATTGGACTAGAGAGCAAGCAAGAAAGACTATAGGGGTGTAGTTTGCTGGGTAGACTGCACACCTGGGCATGAAATGGAGACTCTTTGGTTCCAGTTCCTGGTCCAAGAACTGCTATGCATTTTAAATTAAAGAATTACAGACAAAATGTACAAACAATGGGAAGCAGAGAGAGAAATCACAGCCTCTTTCCCTCTCTCAGGTAAGTGTGCTCTTCATTGGAGTGCTGATTTCTTTAGGCTAGGATACCCTCCTCTCTTCCCCTTCAGAGTGACACAACTTCAAGAAGTGCAAAAAGAAGACCATAAAAGTACATCCTGGTCTTTAAATGTCAAAAGAAGGTGGTGGCCACAACTGTGTTTTCTGTAGAGTCTGGTCCTGGTGCCTCCAGAACTTCAGATGAAGTATTCTGGGAGAACTTCTGGACAGAGACTCAGTATGATTTTTGGTCTCAGATAGGTAAAATATTTGCCAAATTTCCAAGATGTTCAGGATTGGCAGTACTAGGCCATTCTAGGCATTTGCAGAGTTGCACCCTCTGGGCAACTAAGACAAATAATGCAGTATTAAGAGAGATTAGGTGCCTCCAGTGGGAACTAGATCTGTGGGGTAATGAATGTGGAGACTTACACACCTACGTTTCACCATGCTGCAGATGCTTCAGCACCTTCTCTGTCCGTCCACGGCCCTCACTGCGGTGCGTCTGGTACCAGCAGGGAGGCTCCGATCCCCGGGTTTGAACGGGACATGGCCCAACCGCATGCAGTCAGTAGCTCCTTGGTGTCACGCTGTCATCTTCGCTCCTAGAAAACGGGTGATACGGGAAAGTTCAGTAATTATACTGTTCCTGAAAACTGGGGAGCCACAACAGACTTCTTCCACTTACAGGGAAAATGAAATACGATATACAGAACAAACATACAGTACAAAAGCTGACTTTTCCCAGTCCCTGGCATGCAAGTAATGCAAGGCACAGACTTGTTATAGAGGGTTCAGTATAACCTTGGCAGTTGTGTGGAGATGGTTGAGGGTTTTTTCCTCCCATTTGTCCATTCTCCTGTGGTTACCTGTTCACTGAGAATTAGAATGAAACCATTTCTGGAATAATCCCGACTTAATGAGAGATTTAGCATTCACGTCAGCAGCACAGGATCAGATCTACAGTCTGATCTGGCAGACATTTGTACATATTTAACTGAAGAATGTACTCCTAGATTACAGTGAGATGGTTCAACTGCTTGAGCATGCGCATGTGCATTTAAGACTATCCGTATAAAAATCTCTCAGATATCTCTTATTTAGCTTATATTCTATGGTAACAAGCCTGAGTGAATACTTGGAAAATGAAATGAACACTAAAATCAGTTACTTCCGACTCCAAATGTGGCTCTGCTTCAGAAGGGTCTGTACCTATGCAGAGCCCTGTTGTTCTGTTGTGACCCAGAACAAAGCTTTAGAGAGTACTCTCTGGAAAAAGAGATGTTTGCACCTACTAAAAGAATAATTTTATTTTAACATAACAGGCGGGAAAAAAAGTCATTGGTCAGTTTTCCACAAATATTTAAAACTATTATATTGACTTAACCTTCACAAGAAAAGGCACCATCTGCATAGAAGATGGAACAGAAGATAAGAAAGCAGGAAAGACTCAGTTATTGTTTTAAGCTATAAGGACACTAATGATTTTCTAAAGGTGGAATCAGTTACAATAAAAATTTCCCAAATCAGATTAGAGCTCTTGAGACAACATAAGCACCAAATAAAATAAAAGAAGTGAGATTTGCAAATACATTAATAATATTATTTGGATTTTGGAGGCAAGACTCAAAGACTAGATAATACTGTGGGCAGATTAAGAATAGTCTGTCTTGCAGCCTAAGTTGCCTTGGAGAGGAAATTTTATTGTATCAACCACATATCAAATTTTCTGCTGTATTCATCTTTACCTGAGCACACTCATTAAAGATTTATTTTATTTGAAGCCTTTCCCCCGCCGCCACTTGCGTCATATCTTCCAAGATATGCAAGATGACATGCAGAGGCAGTGTCTCAGATGTGTGACTCTGCCATTACAGTCTGTGAAAATTTGTCCCTAGCATTTCCAAATGCAGTACAGTAACTGTAAAACCACTCCCGCCCTGCCTGTTGTAATGTCTTCTGTTAATGACTTCAGAGACAATATGAACTTAATGAACTCAGACTGAAATACCATTAAAGACAGGATGCATTTATTTTTGAAAAGGGTATGTAAGGGAGGGCTGTCTTATGGTGGCAGAGACCTTGCAAACTAATGATGGAGAGGTGTCCTGGTTTTGGCTGGGATAGAGTTAATTTTCTTGTTAGCAGCTGGCACAGTGTGTTTTGGATTTAGTGTGAGGATAATGTTGATAACACACTGATGTTTTAGTTGTTGCTAAACACCGCTGTTGAGTGCTGCCATGCCGGACATACTAGAATTTCAATACGAACTGGAGTCAAAGGCAGCCAAGTGGTACACCACAACTGATATGTCTAATGCATTTTTCTTAATCCCTTTGGCAGCAGAGGCATGACTTCATTTGGGCCACAATAGTCTACTGTTAGTCTCCATTCTCCATTACTCGATTAACTCTGTCCCAGCTGAAACCAGGACAAGAGGACACTTTGCAATAGTTTTCCACTAGAGGGAAGATGTTTGGGTAAACTGAAGCTTCATGAAACAGAGTATTCTTGGTTTGGTTTCATTTCAGCTCTTAGTTCACTGGCTTTTTAGAGCAGACACATTCACAGCAGGTACATAGGCGGGCCTGAAGAGACATACAGCAGGTACTTTGTCTTACTAAACAAGATTGTAGTTGATGCAATTTGAGCTAATTAGGTGAACTGAAAGTAGGGCAGGAAACCTAGAAGGGCAAGGTAGTTCTATGTGTAACTCCATTGATTTCATGCTGGAACTGCCAGTCATATATTCATGAGCCACAGAAATGACTCCTGGTAGGAGCATGAGAAAATGTTGTTACTCTGCCAAAATCCATATACATCTATATTATACATATTTATTACGTAGCTGATGTCCAGATATATCAAAACAAAACTGGTTTGGAAAGCTAAAATTCATGTATAAATTCACGTACGATGAAGTTCAAATCTTTAAACTTTAACTTGGTAAATACTAATTTAACTTGTACGCACCAATTTGCTTTTTTCATGGCTAGGCTAGGAGGCCTGTTGCCAAATATTTTCTGCTCAACACCACCTAAATGCTTTACATTACTGACCCTCTACATTTAGCAGTGACAAACCAACACCGTGTTGGAGAGCAGCAGGCGGCACTGGTGAACAGTCCCTTTTCCCCCAGCTTCTGGGGGTACAAGTGTTCCGATCCCTGGCTGCTTCTTCAGCTGCAGCTGGCTTTCTGAGTAGCTGAGTGCTCAGCAGCCCGACCCTGCAACACCACAGACCTGAATGAAGAGAACAGTCTATTCTCAAACATCTTTAGTGGATGACAAGCCATTTGATTAATGCAGGTGCATTTTCCCTTCCTTGAACCTCCCACCCGATCCTGTCTGTTGGTGGGATGCTATTGATTTTTACAGCTTCATGTACATCAAACAAAACATTTTGTCACGTGCTTACCTTTAGGTTCACGTGTATTCCCAGCAGCATCATGGAGCACACTTAGGGAATCTAAACACATGCCTGGGAATATGTCAAGACCTAAAGGTCTACCCGGCTCGCGGGTGGGTAGACGTTGTGACCGTGGTTTGTAGGACTCTGTAATACACAAGGACACAGAGGCTTTTATCCCCTAAATTTCTCTACCTTATTACAAATTAACACAAATACCACAAAAATCACCAACAGCAAGTACACCTATGATTAAAAAAGTGAATACATGCATATATCAAGCTATTACAAATGATGATCAGCAATCAATAGTATAGTATCAATCATTAGTATGGCAGCAGTTAATAATAGCATCAACCAATTGTATAGTAACAACCAAGTAGGTATATGCTACTACAGGTTACTACAAACATTATTAGTGAAGCAACTTATCAACAATGTAGCAGCAGATATACTTATGATAGATTAATTATACAGGTATATAATACTGGCAGGTATCGAGTAAATTAGACAGATTTCAGAAGGGGCCAAACCATCCCAAAGGAGAGGACAAACTGATCCCAGAGGGGGACCCAACCATCACAGAGGTGGGAGGACAAACTCCCAAAACTGGGCCCAAAGGGAGGCCAATATGATAAATAGACAGAGTCTCACTTCGGAGATGATCTGTTTCACCAAGCCTGGAGTCAGCCAGGTATCCCTGGCGAGCATCCAAGTGCTCGTAGAATGTCTGAACAGGATTCAGCCTGTTTAGCAAAGGAAAAGTATGTGCAGCATGGGAAGTTCTCAGAGAGAGAGGCTTCATGCTGGATAAAAATTAAGTTCCTCTTAGATCATAGAGGCATAAGAGGGTGTAGGACGTTGCCACCTTGAGCAGCCATAGATGCTCTTAATTTTGATTTTTCACCTGTAACAGCCAACAGATGATGCTGTTTTCTGTTCTTTTAGAACCATTTTATTTTCCCAGACCGTTTCCACTTTTTTCAGATGATAAGTTGCTGTCACAGTTTCTTGTTTTGGGGCTTATTGATAGTATCTTAGGATGTCTCTGGTTTCTAGGTACCCAGCTGTACTCCAAAGATGCCAGTTGCACTTCTCAAGGGTGTTTCTGTTTCCCAGGATGAGTGCCCTGGCTCACAGTTCCAGGCTGGCAGGCCTTTCTCTGTCAGTATTATTCAGCAGAACATTTTCTTTTGCTCAGTAATTTTCACCCTTCCAAGCAGGCCACCGTTTTGGCTGTTTACATCAGGACAGGCAAAGACTTCAGGGTTTTGCTGGAGCAGAGCCCCTCACCCCTGCAGCCAGCAGTGCACATGCTGAGCCTCCAGAGGCAACACTGACATTTCTTAATAATTGTGTTTGCTGAAGCTCTCTTTTGTCACGTTCACTCTTTGGAATGATTTTCTCCTTGTTGCTACTGCTTCTCTTGATAAATACCTGCATTTCCATTTAGCACTTAGCCTCCCACAACAAACATATTTTTTTTATATTTCTCTACCATGAATGTTCATCCTCTGCTTAACAGCTCCAGAGACTGATCAGTGTCCCAGCTATGCCACTGCAAAGCAAGAAGCTTTAACATGAACCACAGCAGCAATGTTGGAATTTAATTATGATTACAGCTGTTTGTTAGAAGCAAAGATAAAAGATACATATAAATAGTGATCTTCACAAACATCACTAGCATTTGATGTGATAAAGGCTTTAATTCTCAAAGCTATGTAAGTGCCTGACTCCACAAACCAATGGCAGGGTTCTTCTCTTTTTAAAGTCAGGAAAAATGAGGGGATTCATTGCATTTGCAGTCAAATTTTTTTCTTTGAATGCCTTTAATCACTGCAAAAAGGGAGGGAGAGAAGAGTCAGGCTCAACTACAATTTTCCATCCCTGACAGATGCTTGTTTAAGCTGTTATTACAGACCTCCAGTGATGGACACTCTGCAGTTGTCACCTTCTCTTTGTGCCACTTATGGTTAGGAATGGTTTTACTAATATCTAAAACGAATCTTACTAAAATGTAAGCTTGTCACTTCTTGTTCAGTCCTGTGTGAGCGTGTAAAACAGAAACTATTCTTATACTGAGTAGAAAACTCAACAGAGTTGAACCTAAGTCAGGGTCTTATAGAAATCCCAGGCCTTCCATTTTTACAACAAATCATGGAGAAATACATTTTTCCATGTAATTTTGTACTAATTTCATCCTACCTGGGTCTCCTTAACACCTTTATAAGAGCATCCAAAGTGAGTGTCAAAAGCCCCCATTAAAGTCAGGACAGAGGGCATCTAACCATAAGACCAATTACCCTTCTGAAGGAGAAAATACAATTGAATTGACATAATTGCTCTTGACATCTGTGTTGGCAAGTACCAGAATTTTTTTCATCATCCAGACACTCACAATTAGTTTTTCAGCTGCTGTTGGTAAGGCCTGTTATTCCCTATTTCCTCTCCAGTTCTCTTCCTCTCTCCTAAGGGCAGGTGTTTTTCCTGAACTGTTGTTCCCCTCCCATATGTTCTTCACTGAGGTTGCTTCAGCCTCTCTTTAAATATCATACCGGGCAATTTATCAGCCATGCTGAAACACCAAACATCTAAGAATTTTACCTTCCAAGATCTCCCTACCCCATCCTTCCCCTATTCCAGGCTGAAATCTTATACTTTTTTCGGCTGGTATTATTATAGATTTGCTCATCATTGAACTTTTTAGGAAAAGCTGAGCAAAAGAAAGAACTGAATGTTTTGGCCTTCTCCACATTGAGCTGTTTAGCAAGTGAAGCACAGGCCTTTCTCTTCCCTGGCTTTTCCCTTACTAAGGCCATTTATAGCAAAATTTCTTGTTATTTATTTGCCATCTTTTTACAAGTTGCATCTTTTTTTATGCCTTGGTCTTTCAGACCCTGTCCATAATTGCTCATGCTTGTTCTTCTTTTCCTATAGCTACTAATATGACCTCCTTTCCTTTTTAATTTCCTCTTGCATTTGAGGACAGTGATGAACTGACAAAGAGGCAAGCTGCCCGTGTCCTGTCTGAATTTATCTGTATCTGTCCTTCATACTGTTCCTTTCTGAGTAACAGCCATTCTCCTTAGCTTGGCCTTCCCTCTCTTTGGATTCCCGTGAAATTTTAGTGATGCACTACCTGAATTTAGTAAAATCTACCTTCTTGAGGTATACTGTTTTGTTTTCTTAGTCTCCCCTTTTCTTCACCTTTTAATTGTGAATTCTCTTTCTTTTGGCCACTTTCATGCAAGCTGCTTTCAATCTCAGATTCTCTCTACTGGTTGTTAATTAATTTTCCAGAATTAACTTAACCACATCTGAAATTAAAACAAAAGAGATAAGAAACTCTGGAATTAGGCACTAAAATACTCACGAATGGCTGAATTAGAAATGTGCATCCTTAACTTATTCAGCACACCTAGCAATACCACAGTCTGAAACTCCCCGGGGAAAAGTTTGTAGTAAACTACTATAATTAGATAAAAATTCTTTGATGAATAGTAGCAGGAAGGTTATGCTAATTAATTGGTGCCCTGTTGTCTAAGATGCAGGATAACAATTTTAAAAGCAGTCAACATCCCTTAACACATTATTGGTGTAATAGGACTAAGTTTCATTTGGGAGCTAGCTGACTGCACCAGGACATGGGAACTTTTCAGATCTGTAGTTTTCTTATGAGTTCTTGGGAAGGCAATTTAGATTTTAATCTAACTGTTTCCAGCTGGGCCCCTCAAGATCTTTGTTCGTACTTCACCATGAAGGGAAGGGGGTTTCTGGCATGACCTCCCACTTGTAGCAGCAGCTCCATTTCTGGGCCCGTTGGGATGGCAATGCACAGCTCAGCCCCTGCCCTCACTTATCTAAATCCCCCCAGACACTCCCCTGCCTGCTTTGTGGGCAGGCAAGGTCACTCTGAGCTCCCAAATTTGGATCCACATGAAGTCCAGTGGAAGCTGCTGCTTTCCTTCAAAATGCAGCTGAATGGAAAACGTTGAATGCTCTGCAGCAGCCCCCAAGAAGTGGGCTACAGGGTTCATTCTTCTCTTTGTGGGAAAGGATTCAAACCACCATTGCTCACCTTCCAAAGGGTGTGTAACCGAGGGCAGGGTAGGCTCTGCTTCACCTGCTGAACTTGTTCCACTGCATGGAAAAGTGAAATGTTCAGTGAGTCATGGAAAATAAGCACGATTCCTGAGAAAAGCAGTTGGGGGTGGAGGGTGATGTCTGCTCTTTCAGCCAAAGTTTGTGTATGCATTTTACACGAAACAAATATTGCATAAAATATTGATGCAATCCCTATGGCCAGGCCCAAACGCACTGTTCCAAGCTTCAATGCAAGTATCTAACTGCAAGGCTAAAAATCACAGTCTTGCTTTCCAGTGCAGTGAAACTTTTTTCACATCAAGCAGGGCACTGCAACAGCAGAAAACTGCAAGCAATCTGTGGGCAAGGCACCTTAGTGCAAGTTATGGGCCTAGACTCATTAGGCAAAAGAGGACATTGAACCCAATTTTCCTTGTCTTGCATGAGTGCTCCACAACTCAGTGATTTATAAAGAGAGTTTGATCCTCCTGCCAATCTATGTTGCAGAAAGGGAGTTAGTTCTGCCTCTGCTGCCAGAGGAGAGGCTCCAGGTGAAGGCTCAGAGCTGTGAAACCTGCGTGGAGGGAAGCATCGCTTCATAGCACTGACTAAAAGACACCTACGGCCCAGAGAGGGACAACTTAAGAAAAGTGTCAGACCTCAGCACTTCCAGCCACGAAATTTACATAGCTCCCTGACAAGTTCGCTGCTGCCATGCTCAGATCCACGTATGTATCTACACAGGTCTCTCTGGGTTAGCTCTTTCAAGATATTTGTGTTACTCTTTTATTGCAGTTGTACTAGAGATAGACAGAAATAATACCTTTCTCTGATCATACTGCTTTCTTGTCTAAAGGTAAGTTACACATTAGTTCCAAATTATACATTAGGAAAATGAGTGAGTATAGTCAAGCACTGGAATAAATTGCCTGAGGAAATCTGTGAAATGCTTCATCATGGGAGACTTTTAACAAGATATAAGACAAATATCTGCCAGGGAAGTTGTAGGTAGAGTTTATCCAGTGTTTGGGTGGGAGATAGAATGGCTGATCTGTGGAAGCCCTTTCCAGCCATAGTTTTCTATGATTCAGACACCTCTGACTGTAAAGATTGCTTCACACCATGTGTGCATAATAGCCTCTTGATCTTGATAACAGCGCTATATCCAAATCTATTATGTCACTTCCAGCTTTGCACTTCATAAAAGTTTATTTAGTGAAAACAGCATCTAAAACCTCCACAGCATAAGGATGTTAGCCCTGTGTCTGGGCAGCAGATAAGGCGCACTGGAAAAGATGAACGTATCTGCTGAGTTCTCAGCAGTAAAAGCTGTCAGTATAGGCAGAGGAATACAGGCAAAAAGCAGATGCTTACAGGGAAGAGACACCGTGATACAGATCCTGGGGATGCTCTTGGCATTTCTCTCAGGTGACTGATTTAGTCAATGGTTCAATCTGCCTCAGTCATCTCCAAGTGCATCGTGTGTGGCAGGAGCACAGGCATGGAGCCAGCAGAAGCCTCTGCTTTGCTTTCTGGTGACAAAAGAAAATGTTCTGGTCATAGAGAAAATGTTCCAGGTAGTGTTTGAGCATTTCTAACCAGCTGAGGTTAGACTGAGCATCCAGCACTCTGTTCATACAGCTTCAAAGCAGTGCCTTGTGTGCCTGCACACAGCATCCCCCAAATCTCTCCGGTTAGGACAAAATTTCTCTGGTTAGGACCATTAATGCCCCATTTGGAAATCCGTCTCTCCAAATCCTGCTCAATCTCCTCACAAAGAGCATGCTTCTCCTTCTACACATAAATGGGTCATTATATGCCCTACCTCCGGCTTGCAGGTCTGTACATGGAAGACTTTTGGAGCTCCTTATGCACAAATGTTGTATTTCTGCCAGAAGGATGACTAAGAAAACAAAGCCAAAGACTGTGACCATCCTCATAAAGTGGTTTTACACATCCCAGAATAAAAGTATATTTTAAACTGGTTTATGCAAAAAGGACCAGCCACAGAGACATATTGAAGCCTTTTTTTGCTGGTTGTTACTGAATAGTGTGCTATGCATCGACAGCAATGAAGAAGAAGAAAGTTAGAGAAGCCCACCTTATGGTGTTTGTCAGTGGGAATTCAGAAAAAGGCAAGAGGAAGGATCAGGCACCTGGAAGACTTGAGCTGTGAAGAAGGGAGGTTGTTAGAGAGGAGAAAACTGAGGGCATACTTAGTATTACCTGAAATGCTCAGGCAGCTGCTGCAAAAAGTAAAGGAATAAACGTTCAGTGGACACAGAACAAGAAATAATAGACTTAAACTGCAGCAAGAAAGATTAATTCTCATTAGAAGAAAAAATCTTGGAGAGATTGGGAAATATCTACTTGCAGGTTGTCAAGAACAGGTTATGCAGATACCCAGCAGAAATGAGGTGTCCCTTCAGGGACAATGACCTCTCAAGGTCCTTTCCAGCCATATAGTCTGTACTTCTATGATAGGATACAAAACACATGCAGATATGACAGGAGATGTTAGCAACTGGAAGAAAATCCAACTAATTAAAAACTTAGAAGGTTGCTCTCCTTTGCTGCTCTGTCTCAGGAGACTGTAGGGTCCCTGGGATGGTGTCTGAATATAAAAAGCAGACAAACATGAAAGCAGAAACCAAAAGTTTTGCTTAAATGATAAGCGTAAAGGCATTTAGAAGACGGAAACAGAATCTACTTTCATTACTCTTGGGCTTGCTGCAGAGCTGGAAGTTGTATAAATATTTACAGTAAGAGGTAATAGTAGGCTTCTCATTATCTGCAATGGCATCAGGAGGGAATGGAGAGGTCCTCTAATCATTAGTAAGCATCACTAGTCCAGCAGTCAAGTGAGTCTAACAGCTCTAATGGCAGCACCATCAGGACCTTAGATATTAATTATGGAGTTAGTTAAAACTCTAACAAAATGATAGAATTGAGGCCACATACACAAAATCCTGATCTTTAAGAGGTACCCTGCCCCAGATGCAGTGATTTGGTTTTTGTCCAGAAGAAGGTGGGAAAAATTGTTGTTAGACATTCATGAAGAGAGCCAAAGGTGTCCCATTTGTTTCTGCAGATTTCAGTCTAGCAGGTTAAATCATCCTGACCTGTCAGACATGAACCACCGGGGAAGAGCTAGGAGCAGTTACACCACTTGAGCACTGAAGTTTTTCTTCTTTGTTGCTGCTTGCACACTCAGCAAAAACCCTGTAATGAATTCAACTGGCTTGTTAAAACAAGACCTGCTGATTTCTGATCTCAGCTTTTTGGACATTCTCCCTCCACACTCAGACACGTTTGCAGCAAAATGCAAGCGGCCCAGCCCAGGCGTTTCATAATGCAATCAGACACTCTACCTGTTATGCAATACAGGAAAGGGATAAAAAGATGTTTATGTCAAAAAAAAAAAAAAAAAAATTTCAACCAGGGTCATCCTGACTTGAAAAATTTTTGAAACTGGAATTTTACAAGTATTCTGGGAAAGCTGGATTCCAGAGCTGTTGAGCTGAGAGGGCTCAAGGGTGCTCAGTGAGCAAATGGAGAAATAGGACCCAAGTTGCAAAGTAAGTAGGCCCATAGGAGTGGCACTCACAAATGCCAGCACACAGAGAGAAAAGTAACTAAGCGTGGTTGGAAGAAACTCCAAGTAGGCAAGGAGTGGAAGAAGCCCCACGCAGCTCAGAGTTGCCTGATTTTTGCCCAGCTCAGGGAAAGGCTCATCCACTCAGTCAAAGACCAGTTCCTTTCCCAGAGTCAGATCATTTCTTGCTTGTGCCAGAAAACAACTAGCCAGGAGTCTAGGATCTCCATAACTGGAATAGTTTGAAATGGGAAACCCAAGCTAAATTACTTTCTACCCCTAATTTGGCACACAGAGGCCTCCTTCTTTTAAGACTAATGACCTGTTTGAAAAGCTGCAGGGCATTGGGGAAGCCAGCTGCCTCAGCCTTCCTTCCTGACAATGTTCTGCTGTGTATGAACCATATATTGGAGCCAAAAAGGAGAAAGATTACTGGGTAAGACTTTTGGGCCTCTGCTATTTTTAGGAAAAGATTCCCCTAAAAATGCTGTTAAAATCTGTTGCGCCTGGCTACAAACTGTCTAATTACAAGTGGGTGATGCTGAGTGTGATGGATGCTCAGTAGTATTAGTGTGTAAGATGAAGGCGGAGATGCGGGTTTATAGGAGCCCCCTGAGTCTAGACCTTTCAATTTTAGGTACTTGTAAAGCTAACTGACATGAATAATTTCCAAGGGAAATCACACCCAAGTTCACTTTTAGCTGTGTGTGCTCTGCCCGGACTGGGCAGCCCTCACTCAGCGTGACAGCTGTTGTTCATGCTGTTCTTAGAGGCCTTTCCCTGTTCACCTATTTTATAATTCATCCACAGTGAGCTGGGCCCTTTCTCTACTGCCTTTCCTTTACTTTTGCTACTTGTTTCTGTATGTCAGTTTGAGAATAACATACATCTTGTTTATCAAGAAAAAGCAAACCCCTTTTTTCCTCCCTAAGCCATCAGTCTGACAGCATAATTGGTCTTCATAAAGAGATGCTGCCTTTTTTTATGGCTGCAGTACAGCTAACTGTGTGCTTATCTCAAGCTGCAGAGTGTTTCATAAATTTGTGTGTTTGCTTTCTTGGTTTTGAGGACTTTTTTTTTTTTTTTTTCAAAACCCAGAGTCAGAAGCCAAGAAATTCCACTAGACTTACAGCTTCTATCTGAAGAGTATGTTTCTCACTCTTCTAGATGCAAAGAAATTCAGAATACGCTGAAGACCCTGAGGTAAATGGAAAGAAAACAAACTATATCATTCAAATTGAGTTTATTTTAAGGGAATCTCATTTTAGGGGATGGTGATAGACGTGAGGAGGCAAGGGACAGGTGAACTTTTGTTTTGGTTTAATTTTTTTCTGTTTGCTGAGTGGTCTGCCATGGTTTGTCTCTGAAATGCAAAAATTCCTCTCCCCTTACTGGACAAAATTAGAGAGCAGTAGCTTGGGCCCTGTAGATTTACTTTTCATGCAGGAACAGAAGGCCAAGTTTAAAGATTCTGGGAAGTGTTTTTCAAATAACCCACCAAGCTATTTCTGTATATATATACATGCACATTGTATGAAGGTGAGAAACTCATTTGAATCTTTCGTGATGATGATATCAGAAAAGTATTGCTATATCACTACTAACTTTAAGGTTTCTTGGATAATCAGTCCATAAGATTACAGGTCCTGTGGGTAGGGCATCTTGTCTGCTCAGCTTGTTCCCACTACCAGCCCACCAGATCCACCTCTGGAGCTGGGCCCTGTCCTGAGGAGACCTCATTCTGCAGCAGAGACTGCGATGCCACACAGTGATGAGTGATGGGAATGAGAAACCATGCACACCACGCACTGCCAATGTGACCTGGGAAAGCCAGGAGAGGACAAAAGGCCAGGGTCATGAATACTGTGGCAATAATACAGGCAGCCAATGCTTCTGGGACCATTGGGCACCATAATTGTTCAGGATGACAGCACCACCACACTGCCCATTGCTGGGAACCCGTCCAGGTCTGGGACCTGACACCTAATTTCCCTAAACAAGCCATTGCCATGACCAGCCCTAATGCCTGATGGGAAGCCCTCCAAGCAGAAGTGAGCAACCCAGCTCACCAGGAGCTTGCTACAGCCTGCAAAAGTCATGGACAGACTGCCGAATCTCTGCAAGCTTCAAGGCTGCTGTTAGAGTTTGGGTGATTTTAGGCAGAAGGTGACCACATGGCTTTTGCCTTGTGGGCAGTAACCCCCAGGGCTGATGCACCTGCAGTCCTATATACATAAAAGACTAAAAAGCAAAGACAACCTTTAAAGAGCTGGTGTACTCAGAACCTTGTCCATTTTTTTCCTACAGATCAGCTGGTCTGTAAATACTGTTATTGTCCTTACAAACCCTGCCACTCCCTTAGATGTCTTTGTGGGTTTGGGTCAGCAGAAATTAACAGTCTTCTGATGGTACAAGACAGAGGAGACTAGGTCTCCTCTTTAGTTGGTGGCATCAGCTCTGACTACGCACACTATAAATAAATAAATATAAGGAAATTAAGTGTAGTCAGTCCCCAACATTAAAAAAAAAACCCAACCAACCATAAGCTCATATGCTAACTTAAAATATATGTAAATTGAATCAATAAATTAGGTGAAATTTCTTTCTGAGTACATATTTGCAGGTCGGTTGTGGTGGTTTTGGTTTGGTTTTTTTTTTTTGTAGTCATCAAAGCTAGAAACTCAGATTTTAAATGAAAGCCTCTGTCTCCCATGGGACTTGAAGGAAGCTACTCAGTGTTGAGGGATGCAGGTAAACCTGTCAGCTGGCAACACTGATAGCAGAGTAGAGATATTCTGTGCAGATACTGTGGGGCATATCACCAAAACTGATGGAATCAGAAAACAGCCTTATTCCTTAGAAAAAAATATTTTAAAGAAAGGTCAGGTTTATTATAGTGCTTTGACTGGTTTTGGATGCTTTGTAAAACCAGTTTATGACACCACAGAATAACTGATATTGAGAAAAATAAACTGAATAGCAGAAAGCATCAGCATCTGTGTTATAACAGAATTGCACCTCTCCTGTGAAGGTAAGAGGTGCTTGCTCTGTTGTTGCTCACAGCATGATAAATCCTGTTTTGCTAGGCAAGATAAATGGTAAGGTACTTTTTTCTTTTTTTTTTTCCTTTTTTTTTTTTTTTAATTCACAGCTGGTCAGTCTTCTTATCAGTGATAAGACTTCCAGAGCATAGTTGCACTCACCAAAGATGAAGCCACCCAGCTACAAGCTATTTTCATCATCAGTTCCTTTCAGGGCTTTGGCATGTAGCTCAAATTGCTTTTCTTAGCAAGGCACCTGCTGCATTTAAAAAAAACTTCATTTCGCTGGAAAGAAAATGCTGTGGCAGCAATCTGCCAGCCTTGCTGGCACATGTGAGACTTTTATCAGCCAGCCCTGCCTGCACACATAAGACTCCCATCAGGTACTGGAAGATGCGCATATTTTTCCAGGTATGTTCTCAAGGGCAAACTGCACATGTCTTGTGAAGGTGTGGGAAGCAGTATTTGGACTGTTATGCCCTAAGGATGATAAAGCCGCTGTTTAAAGAATGTCTTGAATAACAAGTTTTCACCACATCACAAAGCTTTATCCACCACTGGGCAATATACAGTGTTTTTTTATACACAAAGTCCATGACTCTCACTCTCTCCCCAGTCAAGGATTCATTTTAAAACTTCAGACTCAAAGTACTCTTGAATTTTTTCAGTAGGTTTCTGCAGTTTCTTATGTTACGTGATTCTCCAGGGTAGTGTGTTGGGGAGGAAAGCCATAGGCAAGACATCAAATTCTTTTTAATCCTAGTCAGCAGAAGTAAACTAAGCCTTAGTGACTTTCATATTTGTGAGATACCTTCATTTTCCTGAGTCTTAGCTCATTGACTAGATCACTATTTTAATCCTGCTTTACCCACTACCACTTTCTCTCTTAAGTAATTGTTTAGAATGGGATTTAGTGAAAAGCAGATTAGGGAAATGGCAAGGGCATAGAGAGCTGCCCACCAGAAGTAACACACTGGTAGCTTGAATAATTGGCCAGTAGTAGCTATAGTGGGATGCATCTCATTGGGGTTAAGCTTCAATGCACTTGAGTTTCCCAGGTCCTTTCACAAAGAGTCATGGGGCACCAGTCTTTCAGTAGGAAGCGTTAATCTGTTTTAGTAGTTGTAGTTGCTTACATCACTCCCTGTTGCTTAATCACACCCTATTGCTTTGGGCACAAGCCCTGTGCAGCTGTCCAAGCATTGCACAGTGGATTGAGAAAAGGGCCACCCACCCTCCCTCTCCCCAGGCAAGGGTCTAACACAGCTTCCTAAACCTCCAAGGTGGTGGGCTATATTCACCCACGACATCATGTCAGATTTTGCACAGTAACAGGTTTGTCTTGTCTAAAAAATCCTTCAAGGTGACTCCCAAGAAAACAGTAGTTTTCAACTGTGCTGTGTGATTATAAACAGCTCTGGAGTCTGAATGTTAAATGCAGGGGAAAAAAGGTAGTGCAATAAATACAGCTAGACAGCAGTAAGAAATCCTTTGAGAAAATATCTGTGTTTCCAATCCAACCTTAGTTTTCTAGACCAGCATGTCCATTTCATATCTGAAAAAAAAGTCTTATGTGAGTAGAAGTTTGTTTGTCTTTGTTCTCAATGATTTTAGTTAGTTTAATTAAAGATATTACCTCCCTATTGGAATAAGCCACTGCAAAACCATGAAGATTTTTGTCAAATTCTAGAAAAATTAATTGGTGAATTCCTTTATTTTCATCCAGCAGGAGTTAAACATGAATCAATTCTAAAATGCTATGTGCCAGATGACCTACAGTAAGTGAAGTAGTTGGAAAAACAATCCTGTGATGATGGTAAAGAGCCACAGAACAAGCTGCTGCCTTTAACACCAAGGAAGGACCTAAGCAACAGAAAGCACAAATGAAATTTTCAGCACATGCCTCTACCCAGCAAATTTATTTTTCCTTCAGATTCTCTATAGCAATCTTATTCAGAGGTTGCATCGCTCACCTTCTTGCTGGCTATTGCAAAAAAGACAACGCTAAAAAGCACTGCGATTCACAGCGCAGGGTATGGCCAGACAACCTGGTGGGAGCTGCTGAGGCACTGAAAACTGCTTTGTGATGTGGCCTCCCCACTTTGCAGTGAACAGTGGCACTAGTCTACTAGCTCCAGCCCTTGTATGCTGGAGAAGCAGGCTCAAAACCCAGATTAAGAACATACAGCACCAGCAAAAGGCAGGGGCAGCTGTTGGGTTAATATTTAAACATATATGCAGCTTTCAGCCCTTGACAACAGCATCTCCAGCAACTACGCAGAGAAGTCCTTAAATTCTGCCTGGGTAACTCCCAACTCCTGTTTCTTCTCTGGATATTTGAAACTGCATTTGGCAGGTTTCCCTCTAACCTATTTGAGCAGGGCTCTTCATACTTGTGTTATTTTCTTTTCTGTTTGCTGCCAACATCCAGAAGTGATATCATCTCTTCTTCTCTTCCAGCAGATCCCTGAGTCTCCTCACCTCCTTTTCAACTGCAATCTCTTCCTTCCCAGTTCCCCCAGACCTTTCATTCCCCCTTTGTCTTTCAGAGGCTCTAGAAATGGTCTTTTGTCACTGTGGAATCAACTTCTCAAAACCACAAATTCTTATCTTATTAACTCTCATTTCTTCCTCTACTTTTTTCTTTGGCATCACTGTAAATTAGCCTTAAGCCTTCATCTGCCACATCTTAAACTCAGATTTCCTAAGTATCCCTATGTCTCCAAGGGAGACCTTTGCTCCCTCCCTCTGACATTTCCTGCCTATTGCCGATGTTCAGCCAAGGACAAGAGCACTGAACATCCATTGCCACTGGGAAGCCACACCAGCATCATCAGCCTCCCTCCAAAATGGCAAAATTGCCTGTCTAGACTTGACTGATACCTTTGAGAACAGAGCGGACGAGTGGGAAGTAGATCCAGTCCTGCTTGTGTTTGGTTCTAGCTACTGCTTTTCTTCAGGCTCAGCTAGGCTGTTTTACCCTCCTGAATTGTTAATGGGAAAAGTGAAATGTTGTGGGGTGACAACTGAGATGTGAAAGTGAAGTGCTTGTGGGTTGGCTTCTGAGGCACTTTTTTCCATCAGTCTTGGCTAAGCAGCACGTGCCATCAGACACCAGAAAATGCTGTTTTCTATGTATCACACATGTAGGGATGCTTAGGGACAAACTGCAAATGAATCGTCTTTGGATCATGCTAGTAAAACAGTTGGGTTTTTTATCCTTCAGAAGTAGCACTTTGCCACCTCCAGAAAGGTGACTGATCACCTTTTGGGAACCTGACATCAACCTCCTGTGAAAAATTTGAATAATATATCAAAGAAGTAGATGAGACATGGTTTTTATATAATACGCACACACGTATTTATGCATATAGATGTATAGTATATATGTAAATATATGAGTGTATATATATGATATTATCTTTAAAAATTCTCTTATCAACACCATTTTAAAATAGAAATAAGAGAAATAGGGATAGGAGAGATGAAATAATTTACTATCTTATTTGCAAGAATAAGAAAGCAGTAACTATGAAGACATAGAATATCCTGAAGGGAAAGAAGGAATAATAGACTGAGCAAAGGCTGGAAATGAAACTGCAGGGAGTAACCTATTTTGTGAGGAAACTGCCTGTGTAATCTGCTTCACTTGGAAAAGAGTGTCAAGTCTCTGCTATTACATCCACTTACTAATAACCCATCTGTCAGTCTTCTAACTCAAGCAGTTCAGTGAAAGATGGTATCTTTACCACAGAAATAGTGTTAAAAGATAAGCTAGGTTTTAATATCTTAATGAAAATTTTTGTTTCCCATGAGAAAAATGAATTCCAGAGCCCGATCAAAAAGGTGAAACTCTGCATCTAGAAAGCAAGGAAACATTTAAATACCAAGAACACTTTCAAAAGAGCCAACATTTGGAAGAAGACATAGAAGGACATAGAAGATAAGAGCAGAGACACTTGTTCTTCAGTTACTAGAAATAAGTAAATTACTTTTGGGGGCTTTGTTGTTGTTTTTTGACTCTTTTGCTCCTGCAATCTATTATCAAGACATTTACAACTTATCTCAGACACCTTTTCTACCATGAGATATGCCTGTTCAATAATAATTTCCCAAATCCATCTGGTTCTGGTAGGTGTTCCCTGAACACTGAGCTGCCCCATCTTAAGCCTACAAGTGCTTTCCCTTAATCATTCTTGAAAAACTTTGCTTTCCTAGAGGCGTAACACAACCTCCCTAAGGGAACTCTAGTGAGATTTTCTTGTGATGGTCCTTCATTCAGAGTTGTCTTTGTAAGGCATGAAGTCTAAAGACCTCATTTTGTCTGAGTTTTTTTGAACTGTAAAGTCGTTCATGTTTGCATAGAAAATACTTGCAAAACTGTTCTCTCTAAGACATCTTTATCCAGCACTGAGCAAGCCAGCCAGCCAGAGTTCAGAACATGCTAGCAACGCTCAGGAAAAGACCTCATCAAACAATGGACATAATGACACTTGCCATACCAGAAATTATGCATTAGACATTATTTTATTGCCCATCTCCCACTTTTGAAAAGCCAATACTGGAAAGAAATAAAAAGCAGCTGTGGTAGGCCAGTCTCTGGAGCAGGTTCCTAACAGCTTTCCACAAAGGGCACAGAGCTATGAACATTGCAAATATTTTTCATGAGATTGATCAGGTGGAGTTGTTTCAGCTTGCTCAGCCTACTAGCAGCTCTGGGAATTCCTGGATTTTTCCTTCAGGCTTGTGGTTCATCCTCAATCAGCTTGGAGAAGTTTTGATTGTGCAGGTGCATGGCCAGGTAGATACAAGCGTGTGCTGCAGCTGTTTGCACAACATACTGCTGGTCTGCAGGGACTTCTTTGCAGGTGTGAACACCCTCCAGTCTGCAGGCAGCGCGGTCACATACAGCATCCTTGCCAGGCAACATTCACACGCCTGTGTCTACAGCATGTAGTGCATGTAGTGACTTTTCGGCTGTTTTCAGCTTTGGACCACCCAGGCAGCTGGGACGCAAGTTCTGCATAAAGGTTCCTGTTTCTTAACATCAGGCAGCCTGGCAATAACTCAGTTGGTATCACCCCAGGAATTAGCAGGATACTGTGTTTTGCTGTTTCTTAGCACTTTCGGCATCTACAGCCACTGTCATTTTTTCCTGAGCATCAAATCTGTGTGAAACTCTGTCTTCTCTGACACAAGATTGACTATTATGCTAAACTTCTATGATCCTTTCTCATTTCATTATGAAAGTGGATGAGTTGATTGTAAGGTGCAGGGGAATACCATACAGCAATAATATGTTCTGCAGATTCACCTTCTCTTGTAAGCAGCATCTCAGAAGAGGATAACAAGATTCAACCAGGTGGGGTGTTACATGATTTTCATTCTTCAGTTATCGATTTAAAGAACAGCACAAAGTATCTCCAGACTCTGGAAGAGTACTGCTACAGGACTGAGCCAATCTGCCTCTCTCCTTGGTTTGTTTTCAGGCCTGATGCTGGTGGGATGTTTGAATCTTGTATTTCAGCTTGTCTGGTCACGAGCAGCTTTGGCAGTAAATGGAGCCGGTGGGCAGAAACCCTACAGCTCTAAGTGTTATTTTGCACCTGGTTTTCTTCACAGAGCCAGTGCATGTGCCAAAAGCATGTAGTCTTATTTGCGTTCAGTTCCCCACTTAGTGCTCAGTTACTAGTACTGTTTTATCCAGCCAGGAAAGTTGAAAAGGGGAATGCAGTATTGCCCTTAGCAATAATTCATATTATGAAGATGGATTAATATCTGCCTTTACCCTCACCTCATGCACTGTTCACAAGTGCAGGGTCGGTGTGCAGTTCAACATGCATATAGAATATCTTAAAAAGCATTTCTAAGGCAGTTGTAAAAGACAGCAGTGGGCTGCAGTGACCTGACAACAATGGAGAATGTCTTTCCTACTTAGCAAATAAGAGCCACTGCCTTTAATAGATGATACATCACATCCTATCCTCAGTAGCAAATTAAATACTGCGGATGCTAAGAGCACTTCAAGACCACACACTGTGAAATGTTTGCATTTCCCATCAGTGCCACTTTTCTCTTTACAAGACATTCAGTTCCGCAAGAGTTTGCTCAGGTTTCTGGCAGAGATTACACAATTTGATTTTTTTTTTACTTTCTTTTTGTTTTCTTTTTTGAGTGGTTTTATCCTCAAGGAAACTGGGCAGGCTAGCTAAATCCAGCATGACAATCAGTGCTGAAAAGCATGTGATCACCATCAAAACAAAAAGTGCCTTTAAAGCACCACAATCTCCTTCACACTGGGTGAGAAGTTCAATGAAACCACATGACCGTAAAACTGAGGTAAGAATGAAAGGTTTCCAGTAGATTTCCCATATTTCCAGAAGAACAAGAAAAGATTATCAGGAAGAATATTTGTGAAAACCAACTGCTTTTGGAAAAAATAATGAAATGGAAATAGATATTTCATACCGATGAACAGACAAGACCAGGGATTTTAAGAAAACCATGAGGGGTGTGTTTTCTGCATTAGATTCATAGAAGTTAAAATATTCATCTGGCCAGACTTCTGTATTTCCTAAATCATTCAACTTCACACAGTAGTGCCTGAAAGTTGAACAGATAATTTAAATTTGACTAAAAATTGTCTTCCAGAGACATAATGATGATGAAAAATAACTGGTACTGACTTGGAAACAAGATACAGAGAATTTCTGTCAGGCTTTATTAATCTCACTCTCTCAGGGAGTGTACCTCAATTCTATTTTTAATTTGTCCAGTTTCAGCGTTCAGACACAGGCTGTTGTTATGCCTTAGAATAAGGAGCTACATCAAACATAAATAGTATCCTTTTGCTGTTTATCTGCAGTGAAGGCAAGATGATTATACTGTGTTCAGCTTCTTTCTCGGGCTCTGCTTCCATACACAACTCAAGCTATGTATGCCCCTCACTGAGACATTTTTTCATCCCTCAGAAAATTTGTGCAGCTCTTCAGCAAATCTTCTCTTGATCCTGTACAAGATATGCAGCAGTTCTGTACTCCACACCCAGCATCCTTAATACCATAAAAATACCCTAGTCCTTTTAACACCCTCAAGAATCACATTAGCCCTGTTTGTCACACTGTTAGACTGGCATCAACACTTTGTGGTTTGCTCAAAATCCTTTACAAATTTACCATTTTCCAGTATCCCATATTATATGCATACTGCAACACATTTTGTTTGTTACCAAGTCGAGCTCATGCTGCATTACCAGCCCTTAATCTGTCATAATTTATCATTCTGCCAGTCTTTGTGTCATCCACAGGTTTTACTGGCAGGGATTTTGTATCTATTTCTATCTTTAATATAGGTATTAGATTGAGCCAGTACTGACTATCGCCCACCGGTTTTACACAAAACCTGTTAAGTTAATGATCTGCAGCATCAAACTCCAGGACGCATATGGGCATTTCTGAGTGTTGAATAATCACTCCCTGATTCTGTAAGACCAAAATCTGTTCAGGCAGGAGGTTTAGTTTTAAGACAGTCATTTGTTTCTCTCTATAGCCAATGGAAAGAGAAATTAAGTTCCAGGTGCATCCTGCCATAAAATATACACTGTTAATATTTGGCCTAGATCTGCCTCTCTCATTGCACCTTGTCTGTAGCTGGAGCTTAGTGGACTAACTTAGATGACTAACCAATTATTGAATGGCTGAAATTAAGTAATATAAACCCAAACCTGTATGTTTCTGTAGTTACAGTAGAACAGAAACACCATCCTAAGGAGGCAACAGAAATACCACTGTAATCCCAAGTATAAATGTAGCATGAACAGGAGGCTTGTGATTATCTTTGCATTTCCTCGGAGCATTGTGGCTGTGTACAGCAGGTCACTGAACCAGGTCCAGAAATGGGACAGCAAGGAGTACATAATCAAGAGACAAGCGATGGATGGGGAAATGGTGGCAGTGAGCCTATTCTTAGTATCGAGCCCAGTGAGAAAGTGGCTCAGCATGTGTCTTGACATGGTCCATCTTCTCTGCATAGTCAGGTCACACACCAGGAACATGATCCACTAAAGGGCAAGTTTAAGGTAAATTAACATGATGGACTTTATGAAAATTACATGTATGTTATGAACAACACCTTTTGATTCATAACCAAGACTAAAAGAACTGAAATAATCTTTAGTGAAGCTGTTGCATATCCTTCCCTCTTGTGTGAAAAAAATTCAAAGGAAGCCACAGGCTTCCTTTGTATCAATCACATCAAGAGCTGTAGGAGGAGGAGAGTACTTGAGTTGCTTGGAACAGACACTGCCTGGAAATCTAGAAAAGTCAGGGCTTTTTATATGAATGCTTTCACCCTCTTTGACTGCTGGTACAACTGACTGGGTGGCTGAGAGCTAGGATACCGTCCTTGGTCAGTCATTAGGCACCAGGTTTCATAAATACTGCAGCACTTGCCCAAAATTCTGGAGATGATGTGCCATATCATGGTGGGTTGACCCTGGCTGGACACCAGGTGCCCACCAAAGCCGCTCTATCACTCTCCCTGCCTCAGCTGCACAGGGGAGAGAAAATATAACAAAAAGCTTGTGGGTCAAGACAAGGACAGAGAGAGATCACTCACCAATTACCATCACTGGCAAAACAGACCCAACTCAGGGAAATTAATTTAATTTATTGCCAATCAAATCAGAGTAGGGTAATGAGAAATAAAACCAAATGTTAAAACACCTTCCCTCCACCCCTCCCTTCTTCCTGGGCACAACTTCGCTCCTGAATTCTCTACCTCCTCCCCACCAGCGATGCAGAGGGACAGGGAATGGGGGTTGTGGTCAATTCATCACACGTTATCTCTGCCGCTCCTTCCTCCTCAGGGGCAGGACTTCTTACACTCATCCCCTCCTCCAGCATGGGGTCCCTCCCACGGGAGACAGTCCTCCATGAACTGCTCCACCGTGGGTCCTTCCTACAGGCTGCAGTTCTTCATGAACTGCTCCAGCGTGGGTCCCTTCCATGGGGTGCAGTCATTCAGGCACAGACTGCTCCAGCGTGGGTCCTTTCCACGGGGTCACAAGTCCTGCCAGAAAACCTGCTCCGTGGGCTCCTCTCTCCACAGATCCGCAGGTCCTGCCAGGAGCCTGCTCCAGCGCAGGCTTCCCACGGGGTCACAGCCTCCTTCAGGCACCCACCTGCTCTGGCATGGGGTCCTTCCCGGGCTGCAGGTGGATATCTGCTCCACCGTGGACCTCCATGGGCTGCAGGAGGACAGCCTGCCTCACCATGGTCTTCCCCACGGGCTGCAGGGGAATCTCTGCTCCGGCACCTGGAGCATCTCCTCCCCCTCCTTCTTCACTGACCTGGGGGTCTGCAGGGTTGTTTCTCTCACATGTTCTCACTCCTCTCTCCAGCTGCTGTTTCTGTCTCTCCCAGCAGCTTTTTTTCCTTCTTAAATCTGTTCTCCCAGAGGCACTACCACTGTGGCTGATGGGCTCGATCTTGGCCAGCAGCAGGTCTGTCTTGGAGCCAGCTGGCATTGGCTCTGTCGGACATAGGGGAAGCCTCCAACAGCTTCTCACAGAAGCCACCCGCTACCAAAACCTTGCCACGCAAACCCAATACACATATTTAAGATGCTAGTACAGGTACAACAGCTTAGATATCATGATACCTGCTCCGTGCTGTTAGCCTATGCAGAAAACTAGGATCCAATGGCAGTGGACTGTAGGTAGCCTGAGCTACTCATTGCTCTCTTGAAGCTGGACACCTTTGTAGCAGTCTACTCATATCCTCTTTGGGAGGCTAGGATTTCTCATCTTTCACAAAGGTCTGTGGAGAATTGTTGACTGCACTTCCCATTTCTTTTAGCACATTACTTATAACTAAAGAAATGCTTTGAATTCAGTGAATCTGGATGAGCTCATGGGCTCCAAAGTTGAAACAGCTCTGCAGAGCAACATGTTTTAAATTGGAAGATCACAAAGGGAAAGTTGGACCAAATACATGTGATAAATGACAAATTTTCAGAATGAAAGCTGATGGCAACACCCTGGGAAGTGAGTCATGCTTTGTTCCTTTCTCCTTCTTTTTCCTACTTCACACCATGATCCCATTGGATCTGGAAGTGCAACTGAAGGTAAGGAGGTGCCTCAGACTGCTGAAGAAACTTCCTTGTCTTGTTTTATTTTAAATGGCTGTGGGCAAGGAGAAATAAATTTTGGAAAAAAAAAAAAAAAGTAAAAAAAAAATCCCCAAATGTAAATCTGAGGATAAAAAGTGATGAAAGGCACTTAAAACACATTTCACAGGAAATTAATTTAAGAAAACACTTAACATATTCTCTGATTCCAGTATGTGAAATCAGATAACTAAAGATTAGGATTATATGTACAGAAATAATTCGGGACATCAGGGGAAAAAAGATTCTGCTACCTTGAATTTAGTTCCTATCAGAAGAAGACCTGCTGGTAGGACAGAAGGTTTCTTATCATCCCAGACAAAAGCCATATTAACACTTCTTGCTGCAGAGGGACAAGGAACACAACAAAAAATAACAGCTAGTTATTTCAAGAAAGAAAATCTGACCAAGTCTTTCAGCTGAGCAAAACATGCACTCTACTCTTTTTAGTTTGTTAACATAATCTAATAGATATCTCATTAAATCAATTGAGATTGGTAGTTAAAAACAATTAGCAGAGAAACTGAATTCATTTTGCACAGATCTGCCTATCAGGCAGGGAAAATACTGTCAGGGAATTACTGTCAAGCAAGTTCACATTTTTTATAGCATTTTATTATTTGCTGCCTGGAAAATTCAGCCAAGAATTCATGCACTGCAATGCTAACCTTTGCATTACCAAGTATGCAGTCATCCAGTCAAATTTACATGTGTTGGTCTGTGGTGGGTTGACACCAGCCAGCAATGAAGCACCATATAGGCTGCTACAAAAATTAAGTCCATCCCAGCCAGACCCAGTCAGAGCCAGTACAACAGACCTCTATACATTTACTGGAAAGAGTTAGGTACCTAGGAAAGAAATCCCAAATATTAAACCTCGTACTCTTGCCAAAGGAAGTGGCAGCATATTTTCTGCCAATTTGAAGGCTATTTTTCAACTCAGCAGAAGAATATTATCAGCTTTGGTTAAGAAATAAAATAAAGGCAGGAGAATTTGAAAACCAACATTCTTCTATGTAGGGATATTTATTCTTTCCCAATATTCTGTAAAATTATTACAGTCAGGATTTACAGTCTTTGCAATAATTTTTTTTTAAAAAGGAAGAAAGTAAAATTCTTGATTTAAAGATTACATTGCTGAGATTATTTCATCTACTGTACTTTATTAGTTCCCCAATGCTTACAAGGATACAAAGCAGCAGTTACTTAGGGCCAAGATGTCATCTGGATATTAGAACTACAAAGACAAAGATGACTTTGAAGATCAAGGAAACGATGCATGGCTTTGTGTCTTGGACACAGAAGATTGAATGCTGACCAGTGTTTCAAAGTATGGTTGGAAAATTACAACTGATGGTCTACAAATCATCTAAATTCTAATTCAGGAGAAAAGTACTAATTACTAGAGACAGGGACAACCATAATTTTATAATTCCTCAACTGCTCAAGTTCAGTTAATGCAAATGGATAAAAATCTTGAGTGCATCCTACTCTCATCATCGTTGTCATCACGTAGAATGTATCTAATCTAAGTTTTGACATGAAAATACAGAGCTTCATGTAGGAGCACTCTTGCTTGTTTTTACAAGATATTGATACAGTTTTCAAAATTATTCTTCTAGCATAGGCGATGACCTTAAAAAGAGAGCATTTGTACCCTGTAATTCACCATTGGACCTCTGTCGAGTATGAAGCAGAATCCAAAGTGACTTGCTTTGATATAGATACCCATTTTCTAGACATCCATATTTATTCAGGACTGTCCCATCCACGGTATCAGCCAAGCCATAGTAGCCAGAAAATATGAAATTATTCAGCTTGCCTTAACCAACAGTTAGAGAGTTAAACCCTGTATTTCACGTAGGCTGGGGCCACAAGGACGTAGTCCAAGTACAGATTGCTCTCTTGGTGGCCACAGAACAGTTGGTGAATTACCCTTACTGCAGCTCAGCAAATTACAACCTTATGCTGAATTAAAGTTACCTGCCTTTAATTATCACAACTGAAGTTGAAGATCCAAGCCAACAACACCTTCTGGTTTACAGGTACACGCTACTACTCTGAGACTGGGATGTGGAGAGATAGATCACTTACAGTGACATTTATTTCACTGTTTTGAAAAAATGGATTACTTAAAAAGTCCATATGCTCTTAGGGATTGAGTTTGGAGTTTAATTTGTGATAATAACAATCTTCTATATATGCTGGCTTATTGCAGCAGTATCACAACACAGAGTTTCCAGTAAGAATGTTAAACACGTGCAAATAGCTCACCTCTTCCAGATGCCAGAAACTAAACACTGCTTTGAAGTAAATCCCTAGATAATCCCTGAAAATTGTTGTGTTATAAAATGTAAAGACTAAGAAATTTCTTCCTTGTGCTTTAGGAATAGCTTTTTCAGGAAATGGAAAGAGAGATGGGCAATGGTCCCTATAGCTGTAAACACTTACCTTCCACCACATACTTGCTTCATTCCTCACTGAGCTGGACAAGTCTGGGACCTTCCTTTTACTCTCATGGCCCCAGAAACCTAACCTGATTTTCAGGTTTTCCTGAGAAGGGAAGTTGCTGCTTCCTCACTTATAGTGAAAGAATGCTATATGAACCAGGAAAAGGAAAAAAGCTATTTGATTTGAAAGGAATTTTTATACCAAATGAGTAAAAGGCTTAACTTTACCATCCTATTCAGTAAAAAAAGAGAATGTTCATGAACTTTTCCTTGCCTTTTTCGACCTATACATGTTCACCAAAGTAGGTTCCCTATTTGGTAGGCTTGTAGAGGGAGAGAAAAATAACACAGTACTGGAAAGGCAGATTTGAATAGCTGGGCCTCAGGAAAGGCAGTGAAGACAAAGGCTCCCAAAGTGCAGGGGCTTGAGTTTGGAGAGTAGGAAGTGTAAGCAACTTTAAGAAGTATAAGCAACTTTATAGCATGAAGAGTTATTAATACACTCAGAAATGAATAAATAGAGCAACGATTCTCTCCTGTTTTGCCTTTGCCTTTTCACAAACTTGAATGACAGAGGATTTAGCTCAGTTTTCAGCAGTCTCACTGAAGTAGCTATTTGGAGTCAGTGCCTGCCTTTCCATTCATCTCAATGGCATTAACAAGCCCTAATTTAAGAGGAGGAGAGGCGCTTTCCTCTCCAAGCAACGTCACTCTGGTTCTTGGCCGTGCTGGCCCTCTTGTTCACATCATAAAGCAGGTCACAGAAGATCACAGACAGATAGATCTCAAGCTTACCAGCTGCTCTTTTTTTCTAAAGAGAAAGGTTTTGTCTGTCTGCTTGGCATGGAAGGGGAAGGAAAAGGAGAATAGAGATCATCTTGTGTATTTTCTTCTTTCCAAAGAGGCTCATTACTTGTGTAGCTTGATATGGAGCAGAACCTAAGCAAGTTTCAAAGTGTGAGGGACATGCTTTTTGTGGAAGTTGGGTTAGGTATTAATTTAGCCCAGGTTGCCCAAGCACAGAACACCCTCGGGCCAGATTGAGAGTTTGGCCATCCAGCCAATAAGCTAAAACCACAGAGATTTAAGTTATTCTGACTTTGGATAATAGTAATCCAAATAATACAACTAACAAACAGATTCAGTTCAAGCATCAGAATTAATGATTTCTCTCAATGTGCAGCATAGCTTTTCCTCTTCAGAGATGTTACTTTTAACAATACAATCAAATCTGAAGATAAAAGGAAAGGCGAGACAGCAGGCAGATCAGCTTGCCTCTGAAATTCACAGAGAAATCTGAGATTGAAGTATTCTAGTTGCACCTGACACTCTCCCAGAATTAATAGGAAAGTTGCCATTTCAGTATGAAGACTAAATTATGTAGTTGGTATCAGCTCTTGGTTGTTGTTACGCCAGAGCAGTCAGTAAGGTGTTTCCACAGATTATTTGGGTCATGCAAGCAATATTCAATTTTCAGACTTCAGCTGGCTGACATCACTGCAGCCTCAAGCGACTAAAAGTCATTCTCTCTCCTTACATGTAAAGCAGACCTTTAACCTCAGCTCCTGGAATTATCTGGTGTGTGTGCTTGCAGACCTGAACTTCATTTATCTCCAAGATACGAAGTTAAATGATCTTTTTAGAATTAAATTTTTCTTTTAGTATGCAATGTTAATAATCTTGCATTTATCTTCATAATAGAAATATGAGTACAAGTAGAAACTAATCAGGATGGTGTTAATTATAGAACTTTAAAATAATGCTCTGCTAACTAAATATTGATATATTTAGCACACTGATTTTTGTCACATACACCAGAAGGTGAGGAATCTTCCAAAATTCTATGTAAGTAGACGTGAATCCAAAGGCCACCACTTCTGACTTCTTCAGATTGATTATGGATGTAGAAATTCTAATCTAGATTTCACACTAGGCCAAGTGTGTATGAAAGATACAGGTCCCCTCTGGACAAGACTTATCTTACAGCCTTTATACTCATCCCAATAACTTTGAGACATGATAGACACAACTTCCAAAGAACACTAAACAACAGTTTCATCAAATGCCAGTAAGGATATGGGGTTAAGCCTGTTCTGCTTTGATCCCAGAACATGCTACTTTATTGGCTACTAGACAGAAAGGGTTTTTTTTTAAACAGCTACCATACTCAGGTTCTGTACCAGCAAATGTTCAGGAAATGCATGGGTAATTTGCACTACCAGTGGAGAAAGCAGTCTCCAAAATTTTCTGCTTCACAGAGCAGAAGATGCTATGCAGCTAGATTAGATAATATTAGGCACAAAGTGTTTTTGTGGCGCCAACAGTCTCCATGAGTTGTTTGGTTATAGACAGCCATGCTCACCCGAGAATGAGCCAATACGTTGTCCTGGACTAGTCTAGATTTAGTTTTAGCTAAGCACGTCCAAGCACTTGCTAGATGTGTCTCACCGCTTACCCTACAGGGTCCAAGAGATTGTAGGAGTTTTGCTAGTCATGTCAGTGCACTCTGTGAGATCCAGTAGCTTCAGTACTGTCCCAGATTGCACACCTTCTGCCTAGCAGCAGGTGGTGTAAGTGTGATCATTATCCTACTAGAGTTACTTGCAAGAACTGGCAAATAAGCCTCTCTACTCCAAAGAAATCTTGATTCTCCAACATTGTGGTTGCAGCCAAGATCTTTTATTGCTAATGGGAACAAATGCTTAACACCGTGTTGCATCTGAGAAGTTAGTTGCTAGGCAAAACAAGAAGAATGTCAGGTTGTTTCTACTTCAGAAAATGTCTGTTTATCTAGGGGATGAGATAGGAAAAATGATCTCGCAGCCTTTCTAAAGACAAAAAGAGTTCAGCCTAAGTAGACACTGTGGTAATCAAGGAACCACATTATATAATCTAATAGATTTATAGCTAGAAATCTCAGACTACGTCTATACCATTGTATGAAACAACTTCAGCATTGCTATTGCTCCAGATATTTCCTTTGGCACTAAATTCAGCAAATTAATTGCTTTGTATGGTTGTAAGTTCTAATAAGCAAAATAACTGGCAGATTAGTTACAGGGATACTTTCAATACACTTGCAAGAGCTTTGCTGATTGTTTTTAGAAAAATATGATTCCATATCTCAGGTATAACCAAACCAGTTCACAAGAGCAAGTTCTGATGCTACAGGGAGCAGTTCCTCATCAGTTCTCATGCAGATAGTGTTATACTGCATTCCTAAGGAGATATAGAATGATACACTGAAACTCATGAATAACTATTGGCAGTTAGGATTAGCGAACCAGACTCCTCTTCCTTGCAAACCTATGCAGAACTGTACCTGTATGAACTGAATTACCGAGCACTTTCCCATGATGACTTACAAACTTGTCCTGGTTTCAGCTGGGATAGAGTTAACTGTCTTCCTAGTAGCTGGTACAGTGCTGTGTTTTGAGTTCAGTATGTGAAGAATGTTGATAACACACTGATGTTTTCAGTTGTTGCTCAGTAGTGTTTAGACTAAAGTCAAGGATTTTTCAGCTTCTCATGCCCAGCCAGCGAGAAAGCTGGAGGGGCACGAGAAGTTGGCACAGGACACAGCCAGGGCAGCTGACCCAAAGTGGCCAACAGGGTATTCCATACCATGGGACGTCCCATCTAGTTTAGGAACTGGGGGGAGTGGGGATGGGGGGGAAATCGCCTCTTGGGGAATAACTGGGTGTCAATCGGTGGGTAGTGAGCAATTGGATTGCGCATCATTTGTACATTCCAATCCTTTTGTTATTGCTGTTGTCATTTTACTAGTGTTATCATTATCATTCTTTGTTTCTTCTTTTCTGTTCTATTAAACCGTACTTGTCTCAACCCACGAGTGTTACTGCTTTTCCCGATTTTCTCCCCCATCCCACTGGGTGGGAGGGGAGTGAGTGAGCGGCTGCATGGTGCTTAGTTGCTGGCTGGGGTTAAACCACGACAAAACTCCAGAAGGATCTTGGTCTTCTTAACAATTACACTTGGCCCATTAGGTTAGAGCTCTGTGGCCGTTTAGTGCTTCTGTAGTTTCTTAAAAACTCACAGTGAGCCTTGAAAAGCTTTCCTGCATTGTGTATCATATTAATAGCATATGTTTAATTCAGTGATATTTGATGACATTCTATTACCATTTCAGGCATCAGGTATGGATTTAAAACACCACACTCACCACAGTGAGACTCCTTTCTGCAAGCTTATTTTCACAGCATCTACATCCACCATCATAGTTACTCATACCGCATTGTTCACTGCTGCAATGTGTGGAATCTGCCCAGAGATGCAAGCAGCTCATTCAAGGCATAGTGGTCCACTTCAGCATCAAGTCCTTCATGGCTTGATAATGCCACTTTCCCTATAGATAGAGAGTCCTCACAGACAGCTTGCCTTACCATGGCCAAGATTTTGCACTTTCCCATGACAGAGTTTGAAAAGATCTTAATGACCTGTAACTCTTAAAATCTATCTGAAATAGGATTATGTGTATCAAGGTGATTCTTTGAGCCCTTCTGTCAACACAAAAAGAGAACCAAGGTAACAGCAGGTAGGGATTTGAACCAGGACTAATTACTGCTCCTTTTTGTCCTGGCATTAACTACCTTGCTAGTTAATGGAAGTGGGTTCAGTGGTCTCCGACTGCTAATGTCTTTCCATTTCACAAGCCCATCTTCCTGTAGGAAGGAATGTGAATGGACTGGTATTTTGACTTGATGAGCACCTTAAACATCACCCTAAAAAGAGGTTTATTTAGAACTGATTTTAAAGACTTCATGTATGAAACTTAATTCATCATCTTTCTTTACTCCAGTAAAGTACTCCCTCTTCATAAGTGTCAGTCTATGACAGAGATTTCCATAAATGAGATCAAGACATGGTACCAGAAGAATGCAAATTTAAGCTGTTGCACTACATAATAACCTGTTAGCTGGAAAAGCAAATGCTAGATCAAAAAAACCCAGATACTTAATACTTAAGCTGAAGTCTGGGAGTAAGAAATCTCAATGCCAAGGTAAACAGGAAACTTTCCGTATTCAACATATGAAGAAGTGTAGGTCCTAAAGAGAAGGATCTCCACTACCCACCATGCTAAGGGAAGAAATGCCCATGCCAGCTCAGCAGGTGAGAAGCAGCAGCTCTCTGAATTCCCTCTCTGTGTGTGGGAACCTCCATGAAGCTTCACCAGCCATGAACATGCTTTTGCTCCATGCAGATGCAGACAACTGTCTCACTAGTAGAAAAGTAACCAAAACAGCTGAACAAAACTTGCCTCTCTCCCACTGTCAGAGTATCAGGAGACATAGCTTCAGTAGCCTCTTCAGCCTGAGGGAATTCAAACCTGCGTACCCCACTTCCCACTAGCACACCCGAAGTACCAGCCTTTCTGGGCAAGAGGCACTCTACTCCTCCCACTGAAAATGGGCCCTGGGCAGCGCCGGACACAAGTTGAATATATAAATACTAGACTAATTCTAGGAAAAAGGGATGTGGTTTTGGTTTTCTCTCCTAGCTTAACCAGTGGTCTACTAGTTAACCAGGGCCTAGTTTTCCAACATTAAAGTGACATGTGAAATACCAGTCACCTTTGTCAAAAGTTTTCATACATGGGCCTGAAAGTCATTTACAACTACTTTGATGCTATGTTTTCTGAGAACCTCTGCCCTTGGTATTAAAAGTTCAAAACATTTTATAGAATATAGGTGGAAAACTGAAAAATCAGATAAACACAACACTTCTGTAATAGGCTTTGCAGGATGCTGAGGCAAGGAGACATCAGGCTTCAGGTTCATGTCCTTAAGGACAGGGAACTGACGAGAGCTGCAAGGAAACATAGCTTTTTCTGGGTATACACCAAACACAGTTTAGTCACCCCAGAAAGCCTGGCAACACCTTATCATGTATTTTGTTACAAGCAAATGTTTATAGGCTAAAAAAGTCATAGGCAATAAATGAAAATTGGATGAACAACAGTGCAAAGCAAATAGTAACCTATTTTCTTCTACCAAGTCCATTTCCGTACAACAGAACTGTGCTAGGTATTTGTGAAACAACTAATATCCCTGGCTCAAGCTCTGTGACCCAGGGACTCATTCTCAACAATCGAAAGCAGCATTTCTGCTGTTCATTTCTTCTGTTCTTGACGCTGATGATTGTATTTGTGCCACTTATATACGCAGGGGAAGAACCTGAGGTGCTACAGCTGCAGGGGGCTTCTTCACGTAAGCTTTATATACACCAAGGAGGGCACAGTCGTGCCTTAATTGTGGTGAGCATTTTGAAGGAGCAATAAGCCAGGCAGTAAATTATAAATGACAGAAGGGATTTTCAAATACTTCAATATAATTCCAGCAAGTTACTATTAGCTTACCAGAAGTTTATGTTAACAAAACAAATGCAGAAAGTACTGTTAGAACAGGGATATGTACAACCTAAAGCTATATCAGATCATAAAAGCAATTAAATTATGTTCAGCTTAAATAATTTGGCAGCAAGACTAAAATAATATGAGAGAATGAAGAAGCCATACCTGCAGGGGCTGAGGAAGAAATGGCATCTGCTAAGGCAGCATAAACTGCTGTACTCTCATGATGGAGCAAACACCACACCAAGTGTTTGCAACAACCCACCCAAAGACGAATGGCAGAACTCAGCGTAGCTTAAAGAAACATCAGAAGCTCTGAAACAATAAAGGCGGCCAAGATAGCTGGCCCTTGCTGTAGGGAAAAGGAGGCAGCAATGCTTCTGCAAATGGCCTTGAGTGCTTCAGGCCTTCAGTCAGCAGCTCAGAGGGACGCTGCGGCTCGAACTCCTGCATGGTGCTTCCACAGAGCAATGCCACACCAGCGTTACAATAGCTAGCATGCAAATACAAATAGCTGATGTTAGTGTGGTACAAGGCTTCTGCGTCTGTTTATTTCTTCACAATGTTCTAACAGCTCAAACCCAGCAGTTTGAGCAGTTACAAGCTGAAGTTTGGTCTTTAACAGTTTCAGGAGTTTGGGAAGATGTGGAGATAAGTAGAAACCCCCTTTAAAGCACAAGGAAGGTAAATCAATGAAACAGCTACCAGTACTAAGCAGCAATGCATTTTATAGGCACTCCCTGATTGGAGATCTGAGTTTTTACGTGCCGAACGTAAGCAATGTTGACTTGTTTCTGGCAAGACAGCTGTCCAGAGTGGAAGGGCACCAGTGATAGATCGCTTTAGAAAACCTTTTGCATTTCTTTCCTCAGAGATCCTTTTGATTCCTAACCTACTTTACCTGGTACAAGATGAGACGAAGCGAGACAGCTGTGGCAAGGTGCGTGGCTGGGCAGCAGCTGGTGGCGTCTGCAAAGCGGCTCCTTCTCCTTCCCTCCAGCTCCCAGCGCCCGGGGGCAGCAGCCAGCTGCGGAGCGCTGCCGAGAGCCGGGGGAGCTGCCAGCTTTCACACCCACCCGCTACTTGGCCACGCGTAGAGGGACAGAGGGGGCTGTTCTCGGTAAGTCTTCGTCTCTGAACTCAGGGCGTTCCATACTTGGATTTTTTTTTTTTTTTTCCTTCCTTTACATAGAGCATTAGGTCTTTGGATGCAGTCCAAATGCATCGGTAATAACAGATAGCTTTCTAGCAAATACAAGAGGAGATCTCCGAAGGTTTCAGAGCAAGCTGTCAGATTAAAGCATTGCTAGCAATAAACTACAACATGCAGAGTGAAGAGATGCAGAAACAAGGATGGAAGAAAAAACCGTATATTTACTCAAAGTGCAGGTTCAGCAAAGCTTAAGTGTTTTGTACAGGGTCTTTTTAGTCTTGTTGAAATATTTTTCTTGCACTTTGTTCTTTCTTTAGCTTTCGTGGAAAGAGAAGTGAAATTCTGGGAATGTTCTAGCTTCACAAGAGGGCAACTGTTAAGAGAAGGGCAAGCACTTATAGGAATAGTTTAAATTTACAAGATATTACATGTTACCATAATGCACTAGTCCATCATCTTTATTTGAAGATTCTTCATCAGCTTCCTAAAAAATAGCTAGCAAGAAACAAACAAAAAAACCGAACCAGTGGAAGGATTCTAAATGCAGATCTGCATGGAAATAAGACTCAAGCCTGGCTCTGCGCAGGCAGTATTGTATGAGCTGTAATAACAAGGCAGAACCAGAATCAAGTCCTGTTGAGCAGTCCCAAAGAAGATGTAACCAACAGACTTATTGCTTTGATCAGATGGATGCTTCAAGAGATGGTTTCAGCTGGATGATCTTGGATATTTCAGGAGAGCGTCTGGGGAAGGACTACAAAGGGATTTTTCAGAATGTTATTAGCAAGTCTTTAAATGGCTAGAAGAAACCAAAAGTGCTTTGGGAAAGAGATTATTTTCTTCATTTACAAGTCTGCTGCAATACCTAAATCTAGAGCGAAGTTTAGGGTTAAAGAAGTAAGAAAAGAAACACACCTTTTCTTTTTTTTTCTTTTTTTTGAGGGGGGTGGGATGGGGAGAAGGGGGTGGGGAGGACAGGCAGGATTTATGTGCTCTGGGGCAAGTCCAGGGAAATGAAATCCACAGACAAGACAAAGTGGGACTCAGAAAAAGGCCAGCTTTCATTGTACACTCTCAAAAGGAAATGCCCTGATGTTAGATGCAAGACTTGTACAATACGTGAAAAAAGCCAGACAGATTTGAGCATCAGCAACTTTAGACAACTTTAAACTTGATCTTTGGACAAGGGAAATTGGTAGGTAGTTAGAAATATGAAACATCTGCAGTGCCTATGTTATAGCCAGCAAAACACGATCTTCTCTCATACAAATCTTCAGAAGTCATTAACTTAGATTTATCATTAATCTCACTATAGCATTTGCTGAATACAGCATATCTGAGGCAGAGCTCTGACATTTTGAATGTTCTTATACAGAAATGCCCACATTATGTTCTGGAAGCCTATCACTTGCATGCGTGTAGGAGCTAGCATACCTGCATGTCTTCTAATTGCAATAAAAAGAAAACTGATTTCCAAATACTTCTCCTTCCCTACTTTTCTGATATTCCTTTTAACTCACTCCCGGCAACTCATAGCATTGCTTGATGGGATTCATACTGCCGACTGACTTGCTCTGGGAATGAGGGAACACATACACATTAGAGCAGCGTATGAGAAGTCAGTGTTTTCCTCAGGAATAGCAGTCACCTGGCATGAGCCACAAATGTTTGAGACCACACATTACTGCCATGCCGCTTGCTGAGAAAAGCCAGAATCTCAGCCATCAAGACTACTCTTATGAGAACCCAGCGAAGGCAAGGGTCCAGAGCCTTGCCATTCCCTCCAGCCATTTCTGCATTTTTTCTTCATCTTTAAAACAAGTTCAGAAAATGTAATCGTGTGTATTTTAACTGCATGTTAATGGTGTCAACCACCAGGTTTTGCTTTGGGCTTGATCTTACTATGCCTTGGAGTTAAGGGATTTCATTTCTGTTCTTACCATTACCACAAACTTAGCTTAGTGTTTCAGAAACACCCTTTAGATGTTTCAGTTTTCACAGTCCTGCTTTCAGATACTGGAAATCTATTTAAGTGTGTGGAGTACTCACAGATTGGGCTAAAGTCCAGGAGGAAATACAAGAACCCAGAATCACTAAAAGTAAAAATCAAGTGCTGGGGCCCACCAGCCTGAGGTCTCCAAATATCATAGCCCAGCAATGTAACTGGATAGAGTGGTGCTGGTAGCCACTCAAGGAAGCAACAGATTTGTTGTTGCTGCTGCCAAAATTTGACTCCTTCAACAAAGTGACCATTTGCAGCAGTACCCTCAATCCTGAGCAAGGCTTGAAGCCACAGCCATGAGCAGGGGAGTGTCAATTTGCTGCTGGGGACTGTTCTGCTGAGCATAGGAAAAAGGACCTGCTCATGTCTCCTGCTCACCTCCTTCCTCAGAAGAGAGAAAAAAAAACTACTGAAAACCAATTGGCCTCTTGAACTTTCAAACCAGCTGAAGCTAGTATTTTGTAAAGTCGGTGCCTTATGTCATGAGTACTGAACCTTTAGTTATACCTTTTCCTGGCTAAGCAGAAGTTTAAGGCAATTCACCTGCCTCAAACACTAATCAGAAATGAAAGTAGCAAGATGGTGGGCAGAGATGGGAATCCTTTTATCTGTTCCTGTCTGCTCTCCAGTACTAGCTCACCCTTCCTGAAGTTACCCTGGGGCCTTAGAACAGATTGCCACTCCGGTATCCAGCCAGACAAGTATTAAGAAAACTTTTTGCTCAGTCTAAGTTGCAGCAGTACCAATGAGAGTGACATCGTCCCTCCTTCCTGGCATGAGAGCTGCTATAGCCCATCTTCTCAATGGATATTACTGTGCCTAAACAGGAAGATTGCAGCAAAGCCATGGTTCCTTCCCCGCTTAAGGGAAAATCCCTATTTTTAATAACTTTACCAAGAATATGTATTTTTTCTTACTATGGGCATTGCCATCTGTGCCACTAATAACCCCACAGAGAGGCCACATTCCTTTTAAGAAAGTTTTCAGCAGAAGTCATTGTCAACAGTCTAATAGTCTGCTATGGCATTAGGTGTGGAATTGAGCACAAATGTCTTTTTACCTTTTCATCCCAGTTTCTGATTCAAAGAGTAGTAGAACTATGGAGACAACTGTGTAAGCCAAATACACTGCTGCTCTTTGGTAGTCACCAGTTCAATAACTATAGCAGTCAAAGGAATTGTACACTGTTGCCCTTCTGGGACAAAGAGGAACTGGAGAAAGAAGCCTTTATTTAAGCAGAGTGTTGCTGATAGTCATAACTGTGATTTGGTAATTCATGTTCTCACATTTGAGGGTAAGCTGTATTTTTACTTTGACAAAAGTACCAGGAAAGCTTTGGCACAGGCCTCAGTTAAAAGCTGTCCTCAGTAACAGATCTCAGCTACAGGAATAAGCATCTTCTTTCTCACATACTCTAGTGGAAGCAGCATTATTCTTCCTGCACGCCCAAAAAAGTCAAAGGGAGGTTACTATTGTTGTTATTTTTGTAAAAAGCTGTTTATCTCAAGTAGATCTCCACCGCTGGTCTGAATCCCAGAGCACAAGTTAACCCACCATCACCACCTTCCCATCCACCGATCTCCCCTGCACAGCTGCTGCTTTGCTATTCCATTTCTGCACCTCCTGCATCAGGAACCATCCTTGAAGGTCACAGCACCCCAAAAACACACTGCAGAAGTGTATCATCGTTGTTTACAGACTTCAGCTACACTAGTTCATATCAGGATTAAGAGACAGGGTTTCCCTCTGTGACTAATTTACTTTGCTAGCATTTCCTCACTGTGCTGGACCCTCACCAGCTTCGCATCCTTGGTTTACCTCTTACCCGTGGTTTCTTTAAAATTCCATCTTATTTTGAAGGAGGTTTCTACACTTGCTGACAAAACAGTTCTGCAAGTGACACGAATCCCAGGTTTGCCCAAGCTTCCAGGCTCAGAAGCCTGACTGATTTCTTCATGACCATTAAGCACCTCAGTCTTTATCAGCAGGGCTGTATGACTTAAGGCTTTTGCCCCAGAGAGCAGGCAGGATTTGTATTAGATGATGTCAATGCCACAAGCTTATCTCTTGTCCCTGGAAGTCCCTCCCGAGGGAAAGGAGATAATCCGTAGGATACTTCCCAAGTAAGAGCCATGAGCCTGCTCCCAGATAGCTGCTTGCTTTGAAGTAAACAAGCCAGTCAACCCACAAGCTGGCTTTCTTCTTGCATTTTTGAGTCATCATGTTTGCAAGGCATCTACAAATGGCTCAGATTCACTTTAAATAGGTGCAAGTCATTGTCTGCCCAGGGAGGGTGTGCTTGTCTGCTCCAAACTGATTTGCATGGAACAGGTGTTTCACCTCTCTCCCAAAAAGCTCTTCCAGCAGCACAAGCATTGCAGGCAGCTGTTAACACCAAAGGAAGGCCAATCGCCTCTCTCAGGCTATAGTTTTGAATATAAAAGTCCTGTTTCCCCTCCAAAGAAATAAACACTAATTGTAGTAAGCCACACACAGAACAGTTCCCAAAAGGCAAGAAAAGTTAAGTGTAGGGAATGAGTCCAGCCAGATCACATCCTTTCTATCCAGGGCACTACAGCAACCCTCACCTGATACTTTCAAGTACTCAGCATGTAATTACTGGATTTGAGTTTTCAGGTTCCTGCAGACTGCTTGTATATGGTGCAGTGTTTCTCAAGCCAATAATCCTCAGTAAAAAACACCAAGATTATGACACAAACTTGAGGGCTCCTCAGAGGTTCCTTTTAAAGAGGACCTGAGCATGTGTTACTCAGAGAAAACCAATCAGGAAAGGCATCAGCGACTTCAATAATTAGAATATTATTTTTTTTATTTTGAGATTAGCCCAAAGTCAGTAAATATGCAAAAACTTAAAAAAGAATAGACCAAGCCTAAGACTAGCTATCCGGGGGGGCGGGGTGTGTGTGTGATAAATTCCCACAGTCTGAAGTCTTAAAGGCACAAGATGGTAACTAATTATACATATACAAACATATTCAGCCCTCACAGCAGTGCAGGCTGGGGACAGATTGGCTAGGGAGAAGCTCTGCAGAAAAGGCCGTCAGGGTCCTGGTGGGCAGTGAGCTGAGCCCTGGCAGCAGAAAGGCCAAAAACATACTGGGCTGTATGAACAGGAGCACGGCCAGTAGGCTGGCGGATGTGATTATTCCCCTTTCCTCAGCACTCATTAGGGTGTATCCAGAGTACTGCATCCAGTTTTGGAGTGAGTTCAGCAGAGGGCCCTCTAGGATGCTCAGAGGTCTGGAGCACTTGCCCTGTGAGGAGAGGCTGTGAGGCTGGGGTGGTTTATCTTGGTTAAGAGATGGCTTTGGGAGTGCTTACAGCAGCCCCCAACACCTACGGGGAAGGGACCCAGGAGCTGGAGCCAGGCTTTTCACGGCAGTGCGTGGTGGGAGGAGATGAGCTATGGGCAGAAGTTAAAAGAAGAGAGGTTCAGACAGGAGATAAGGAGACCCTTTCCCCCGGGTGGACAGGGCTGGGCAGGGGTGTGGGTTGCCCACGGAGGCTGTGCTGGCTCCATCCGTGGAGGTTTCCAAGCCCTGACAGCGCACGGCCCCGAGCAGCCTGGTCTGCCTGAACGGGAGGCTGTGCTGGAGACTTCCTGACCTCCCTTTCCTTCTGAACTTTCCTGTGATCTTACAATCCTATATAAATAATTTTTGTACAACTTTGTTACTTACAAAATCATCAAGTACGAACTAGGTGGATCAACATATTTGATGCCTAACAACCAGCAGAGTATTTCCAGGAAATCCACCTGAAGAGAATTGCAGGGGCTGGAGTCTGCACTTCCTAGCTGCTTTTTGCTGTTGGAATAGCATGCTACAGCCAAAAGGAAAGTCTAAGAAATTGCTCGACTGCTTTCTGATACAGTGTTTTGCGATCTGAGCTATGACAGGGCTTAGGGAACCAGTCAAGGTGGACCTCATTACGTCAGGCCCGGACACACATTGCCTTAAGCAGATTACTACCTGAACAGCATAATCAGAAAACAAATGAAGTGTCCAGGGACCTTTGGTGGGTCGATACCAGAGCCTAGCTTTATGCCATAACTAGTGATAATGCTAGTCATTGGGACATAGGTCTTCAGAAAGCACAGGAGCAAAAGGGAGAGAAATCATCTGTTTTGTTACTTTGCTTTTCACAGAGCCCTATATCTGCTCTCTGCCACATAAAAGCAGAATACAGACCTATTGGTCAATTGATTCAGGTGGTGCAATGATAAGGAGATCCCAATCAAGGAAGCAAGTTTATTGCCTTACCCTTCTGCAGCCACCAGCACTCTCTCTTTCTGCCCCAAATCCACTTCTTCCTGTAATTCTGTGCCTCTCTGGAGAAAATCTCTGACTGCAGGGGTGCAGAAAGCAAACTAAATTATCCCAACGAGCCTTTCAGATCTTACAGTCTAGGACTTTAGCAATGTCCATTTGATAAGGCCGACTGAAGTGGTATGGGAGAGAACATAACCCTCTGTGAGTTGAGCTTTCCTTTTTCTTCTGAAAGACAATATGATTTAATTATTTGCCTTTAGGGTGAAGTGTTCTTGAATGACAAAAATAATTAAATAAAAACAAGAGAGTGATCTTTGTGCTAGTAAGGGCATATGAATAATAGCACTATGACCTACTGGCAAAGGAGGGGTAGGGGAGGAAGGAAAACACTGGGCACTGGGACTCCCTCTTCATTGGTCATCCTAGAGTATCATGTGGCCAAGGCTCCTTTTTAAAGATAACTCCTGATCTCCTGGAGCTCATACTATCCTCCTGTCCTGCATTTCTGCTTGATCCTGTGGAAGACTTCTCTCTAGCCTGACAAAATGTGTGACCAGTTTGTGGGCACCTGGAAGCTCCTTTCTAGTGAAAACTTTGAGGACTATATGAAAGAGCTGGGTGAGAATTGTTATCTGGAGTTGTTGTATCTGGGACAGGGAAAGAATGCTGATTTTTAACTTTATTCCTTACTTGCTTTTTGTGGTTATGCTGTTTACCAAGGTGGTTTTAGTCCAACTATTTTGATCAGATGGTCTTAAACTGGAGAACTTGGCTGTTTGAATTAGTGGTGTCAAATTCCTATAATGTAGAATAACTTTGATTGGGAGGAATAGTTTCAGGTAAGCCAAGTCTATGCGTGCCTACTTAGTAGTGTTATAAATGGAAGTAAAACATGTCACTGCAATATTTTGTGTGAATTAGCTTTTATCCTTGGACATACAAAACAGTGTAATGCTAGAATGCAGCAAGCTTCTCTATGTCTAAAGGCAATACACCTAAACTTCTTTATATTGCTACTGGACTAGGAGACCAATTAATTGTCACGGCTATTATAGTGAATGAAATTCTGTAGCTGCCTCCAGTGAGTATTAACAAAGAAAATTGCATGGATTCATGCAGATACTTGCAAAAGATTTGAGGGATAACACTCTTCTCTAAAGGCGTAGACTTCTTGCTTAGAATTAAAATTGGGCTTTAAAAGGATTCCACATTCTTTTAGTGGGGTTGAGGTATGGGGTAACTTGGACTGATTGGATCAGTACATGTCAAAAAGGTAGGGGTTTATTTGGAGATTAGGGGTAAAATACTTACTGAGATTTATGCAGCATTCAGACAGCTTTCAGTGAGACTCTTGCGCTCTTACTCTTTACCCCAGATTTTACTCAGGACATGACCATTGCCAGCTATTTCTTAATCATTTCCTTTTATTCACCCTAGCCACCGATAAATATAAAAAGTGCTTTCTTTTTTTTTCCTTGTTTGTTTGTTTGATTTTGTGGCTTAGAAACTGTCATGTATTTCTGCTTATTTACTTTTAGATACAGTTAGCATACAAGTTAGTGTACAAACCACTGCAGCTATTTCAAACAAGTGTATGTGCAAATATCTACTGCTAAAATCTTGTCTCAGTCTTCAAAAATATTGCTTTTACTATTCTGGCAATGTCAGAGCAGAGAATTCCCTTATGTCATCCCACCCAGCTTGGTCTATAACCATACCAAGCTAGTGGGATGTTAAAAAGAACCTCTGCAACATAGAATGAATAAAAAATTCAGAAAGTAATAGGGAAATCAGCACTGAAATCTTTTTTTTTCCCCCAACAAATAAGAGAAAAACATTGAGTAAAGATAAAAATTTCATAGTGCCCTGTCTCATTTACAGGTGTGGGGTTTGCTACCAGGAAAATGGCTGGTGTGGCCAAGCCCAATGTAACTGTTAGCATCAATGGTGATGTGATAACCATCAAAACAGAAAGTACCTTCAAAAATACAGAGATCTCTTTCAAGCTGGGTGAAGAGTTTGATGAGACCACAGCAGATGACAGAAAAACAAAGGTGAGTCCAAACCCAGCACTTTACAAATACATGTCTCAAAAGGGATGTGGGAGCAGGAGGACGGAGTTGTGATTTTAACATCCAGTGTAGAAATGCTGCCTTCAAAGGTAAGAGTGCTATGGAGGCTTTGTGTGTCAGTGCTGTTTGGACATGGAGACAGTCTTGTCTTCAGCCCAGAGCACCCTGATGAAACAGCCACACTTTGCTTTTTTTTTTTCTTTGGTAGAACGTCATAACCCTAGACAATGGCATACTGAACCAGGTGCAGAAGTGGGACGGAAAAGAGACTATCATAAAGAGAAAAGTGGTGGATGGGAACCTGGTGGTGGTGAGTTCATTTTTGCTACATAATCACTGAATTCCTTGTACAGAATTCATGTTTGGCAGATATATTACATTGGATTCAAACACAGCGAGTGAAGGCATCTGAAAGGGCTCTGTGCACTTCGTGAGAAGTCTCTCTGAATGAGTCTGGAGTATATATTAAAACTGAAATGCCGTTAAACTTATGGAATGATATGGAGGTGCCTGTTCTACTTTCATAGCAAGACATGGTTAGGAAAGAGGAGGTAGAAAAAAACAACATCCCTGTGAGGGAAATTTTTGCATATCAGAATCTTTAAGTCCTGAACAGTATAGAGGAAGCATTAGCAAAGCCCATGTTAAGTGCGTCTGCTCTGTGCTGATGCAAAATGCTCCTGTTCATCTCCAGTAGAGACTCAACAGCCATCTGTGGGAACTGTGCTATGGATCACCCACAACTGTGTCAATAATGTGATGTTATAGCAAAAAAAAGAAACCTGTATCCAAGCTCTGTTGGTTGGTGTTACCTGGTCAGAGCGTATTGTGCTTGACTTGGTGCCAGTGAGGCCCACCTACAGCATGGGGCTTCCCAGCACTGCTCTCCAGTTTTAGTAAAGACACTTTGAAGAATCTGGGAGGGGACTAAAACTGTGTTCATAAAAGGCAGCTGAGATTCCTACATGCTACAAAACAATACACATACATGAAATTCCTGAAGTGTTCTGCTCTACCCTAGAGAAAAATAGTATGTCCATAACTTTAATATTTAAATTTCTTTGGATAAAGACCAGAGGAGAATAAATAGAAATAGTTTTAAAAAACAACTTCATTAAGAAAAATTGAACAAAACAGAGTTGGTCTAACAGAAAAATAGATGAGGACAGAGCCTAACATGCAGAGGCTGACACCAGCAGCTGCAAGTCTGAAAGCTGTGTAGGACTCTGTGTGTGTGTATGTGTGGGTATGTGTTGTGCACACGTGTGTGAAGAAGACAAGCCACAGCTGCAAAAGGTGAAAGGAAAAAAGGCTAATGCCCAGCTCCAGAGACCAATCACCCTCCATAGAAGTCCTAGGACCCTTCTTTAGAGGTTTTTAAGAGGAGATTAAAAATCTCCTGGGGGTGGCTGAAGCAGTCCTTTAATGTTCTTTCAGTCTTGTGCTTGTATTTCAGAATTCTGTTTCTGAAGCTCTCAAACTTGAGTTTCACCATTTTGGCAATTGGTTTTAGAGGAGCAGAAAAGCAAATATTTTCTTATACTAGCTCCCAATGGATAAGTAATTCTCTACCTTCTGACTAACAAATATTTAGTGAGAGTTAAAAGCTGATTAAATTTGCCTTCCTTTCCAGGAATGCAGCATGAATAACGTTACCTGCAAAAGAGTTTATGAAAAAGCATGAAGAAGGCATCTTCACACAGGACTAATGCTTAAAGCTGGAGAAAAACAACTTAACCAAAGGAGAAAAACTCCACAAATCTGTTTTAAAGAGAACTGTACTTTTTACAGATACATCCCAAAACAGTTACACACAGCTAGTCTAATTTGTTGTGGCTATTCAATAAAATATTCAGCTTTCTACAACCTGTGCTTGTGCTGGAGTTTGTCAGAAAGAGGTTTGGGGGGGATGCAACATGGGAAGGGGTGCTGTGCGGGAAAGTATCGTGTGAGAACTAGTACCACAGTCGGTAACTGACCCATCTCACTGTGGAAAGAGGATCAGAGATGATCCAGTGAGTGACACTTGTTGTGTGACAGTGATAGATGTAGACCTGGACACAAAAACATCCTCTGGTGAGCGCTGCATGTGGGCTACCCACTGCAAGGAGTCTGTGCACAGCAAGGGGAATAACAGGGCTGCTTTTCTTGGCTTTGCGCAAACGGTGTTGTTCCTGGGGCAGGGAGGAGGGCAATTACTGCGGATGCCCAGCACTGGCTTCCAAAGTGAGCAGGGAACCAGGCAGCTCCTCCTTGCACAAATGCCGACAATTTTAACCCCGGGGATCATCTGAAGTGGCTTGATCTTGTCCTCTTCCACCTGAAGTGTGAAATTGCATCTGCTGCAGTTCTCAGATTATTTTGTTAATGATGTCCTTTAACAACTCTTTTTGTCCTAGATTAGACAAAAAGACTTGAATTAAGAATCATAGCCTAAAAAGTACTCTCAGGCTTACTAAAAGCCTGTAAAAGTTTGCTAGTGGTACAAACTTTATTTCCTATATGCATTTTCTGCTAGCTCATTAGGTTAGATTGGTCTTGGAAATGCGAGCCTCTCTAGATGCAAAGCCCTTTGGACACTATGGTTTTCAACACTTCTTATTCTTGATCTACCTTCTACTGTCCTTAAGTCTGGCTTCCTATTTCAAAACTTTGTGTGCATGAAAGGTCTAATTTCTACACCTGGGAGGACTCAAACTGAGGACAAAAAAAATGAGAAGTCCAGGGAAAACCTGGACAAGAAGAGTCTGAAAATGTGTGCAGTAACCACGAAATGGTGAAAGGAGCATATCTCAAGCTTTGCAATTAAGATCTGTGAACCAAATTCCACATATTCCTGACATTCCTGAGGTCAGCTGTCAGAGGCAATGGTGCTGAGTCCCTACTGCCAGCAGCAGAGACCTCATACACTTGAACTTTCCTCTGCATGACTCAGACTGTTCCCAAGTTTCTGCACTATTAATACAACTGGAGAGGGGAAAAGAAAAAGGAGGACTTTACACTCTGGATGAGCTAAGGGGTCATTTAAGAGCAGTTCCAAAAGACTATCAGTAAATTCTGCAGAAAATCTTAAAAAAAACCATGAAAAAACAGCTCTCCTCTTTTTACCTTGGTTTCATTGGTTGTGAAATCTCATCAGCCTAAAGAACAGCAGTTGCATAGGGGAAGAAAGTATGCTTCAGAGTACCCCATATATAGAATATTAAACCTACTTAGCAGTTAACAAGAACCAACATTATTTGCAAAAGCTAGGATAAAACTACAGTTTAGTGACAGAAAACCTACATGGGAGAGATGATCATAAGAAGCAGCAACATTGACTTAAATAAGCTATATATAGACATTAAAGATCAGCCCATAGTTAAATATATCCCATTGTCCACAGATATGGAAATACTATATTTCAGAGGTCAAATTTCCAATATTCCAATATACATACAGCAGCCTTTATTTTCCAGAAATCCTATATTCTTAATAAAGCCTGCAGTTACAATTGTAACATTCACAGCCTGTTTTTTTCAGAGGCAGGTAATCTCCTCTGAAAGCATCACCATTTATTCTAGTACCTGGTGAATGAATTCAGACTTTGTGAATGAATCAATCCACTTAAAACTTCAACTTTTGGAAATTTCAGTAAAGTGACATTCTGTCTATAAACTTTAACAGGGCCAGCGCTATAATGAAATATTAGTGATGCTTTTCTTGGAATATGAACATGTCTGAAATTTATTCTCTGAAGAAGGCCAAAATTTATTCTCTAAAAAAGGCAGAAGCCTTGTGACTTCTTGAATAAATGGAGATAATTCCTCTCTGGCAAAAAAGGTGTGTGCTCTCAGGCCTGGATGGAGGTGACACCACACATTTCTAAGGGGTCAAAGCAGATCAGTGTCTTGTCCTTGCCTGTAGAGCAGCACAGGGGCCCCTCTCTTTTCTGTAATGCTGAACTGTTCTCCAAAAATCAGAAACCATCCCATAGCACTCCCCTCTGAAACAGGAGGATGTCACCAAACCCCTACAAACCCCGTGGGCAACATGCTTATCGCAGCAGGCACCCCGAATGCTGAGCGGAGGAGGTCTTTGCCCGTTGTTAGCATATTTGCTCACTACTCCTTTACAGGTTTCTTGGATGACAAGAGGGAAAGGGGACTCACACCCACAGATTTTTAGCAGCTCAGGAGAAAGAGGAAGCAAGGCTTTTTCTGAGCTTTGCCCTTTCTGTTATTTTTCTGGTTTTCTTTTAACTCTTCGTTTCCCCTGGAAGGAACTTGGAGTGCTTTTGCGTCCTGGCCAGTCAAGCCCGGAGAGCGCCCAGCTCTGCAGTCTGCCCTGAGCTGCCACCCGTTCCCTCGGCCCCAGCAATCTTGGTCTGGTCGCGTGGGATGCCCCAGCTAAGGAGACAAAAGGCTGTTTGCACCCTCCAGTGTAGCAATTGGGAAGAGGCAGAGTGCTGGCCTCGTGTTCGGAGGCGATCCATCGGCTCTGTAGCGTCAGTGTTAAAACATCCTTGGTGTCCTCACAGCCAGGCAGTCATTTGGCCTCTGTTCTCTGCTTTTATCTCTGTTTTATTCATCACTCTCCTAGGAATTTAATTTAGACTTTTTTTGGCACTGAATTTGCCCATATCATATTTCCTTTAAAGAAATTGCCATGAATTTATTTTCCATATTTCTTTAAACAGTTTCTTTAGATTTTTTCACTCACTATTTTTACCAATTTTTACCTTTATCTCTAGTGCTGCTTCACAATCTCCAAGTGCATTGATTTCAAATCCTGTTTTACCCCAACCATAAGCAAAAAAGGGGAATCAAAGCTCCCTCTTATCACATGTACTCACAATCCTTGACAATTTTTTTCCTTTAAACTTGAAGAAAAGATTGGTTTCCACAGATATTAGTTCTACTGAGATATAATTCCCTGCTCTTCTTCTTTCTAGACTGTAAATCCTTTAAATGAAAGTGCTGATTTTTCTTAGTGACAAAGAGATAGATGCTAGCAATGTCAACATTGTTTGAGACTGCTTAAGACTGGGGTTTTGTCTGTATAAATAATTCTCTGTCACTTTTGTTCTTAAGGTTACTGGTACTGCAGTATAGCTGTCCTATTCTGACTAATTTGCTCTTCTTCAATTTCTTTGGGCCTGATTTTACAACATCCCAATCATCTTTTATTTCCCAAAGGCACCAGCCTCGTCTTGTTAAAGTGCCTTTATGTGGATAAGACAGTTAAATGAAAGAACAAAGAATGCCTGAGGAGCAACGGTAGAATATTTTCATATTATTCCTTGAGAAATAATGGATAGTTTTATTTAGAAGGAGCTTTCTCATTTCCAGGGAATGGATAAAAGAGCTAGCTATTCTTTAGACACAATGTGATATAATGCATCTCTGCTTTAGAAGAGCTTTGTGTGGCCAACACCTTCAAAGACTGACATTTATTTACACGTTACAGATACAGCATCTGCTTCCTACTGTGGGAGAGAAAGAGTTTTTCTTTACTTTGCTTTCATTTTCAGTCACTCTAGACTTTCCTTCCTCACACTGCACTGTCATTAGACCTGAGCAGTAATGGGAAGTTCTGATCAATTTACCCTTGTTGATGTTATGACTGATGGGATAAAAACATTTTTTATATACAACCAAAATTTGTGACTTAAGACCTTGTTATTTCCCCACAGCCCCAGTATAATCCAAAGACTACAATATTTTCACTGCTCAGGCTGTATTGTTCTACTGTTTAAACATGTTGTGCTTCTTGCATATGACAGGTTTCAAGATGAGACCCAAACCTCACCCTCCTTGGCCCAGCATCAGCTCCATCTCACTCTTTCTATCCTAAACAGAAGAAATCTGGTCCCACAACCTCCCTTACAATGTAGATCTGAAAAGCCCCTGTAAGTGGTCATAACCCAGAAAATGTAATCCTGCAAAAAAAGTCAAACAGGCAACTATTATTCATACAAGTAAGAAAGATGCCATCTAATCCTTCAAAGTAGCAAGTAATCGTTTTCCCCAGGAAGATAGTTTAGGAAGAGGAAGGACAGAACTACAGTTGATGTGGTCTTACACTAAATGGTTTCAGATAGTTTGAGGTGTCTTGAATTACAATGCTTTAAATTCCTGCTGGTCAAATATACATATGGTTTATGGATTTGTTCTTTGTGTCTGGTTTTCACTAACCACAAGACAATAGTTCTAAATGTACATCTTTTAAAAAGTTTTTGAATTTTCAAACTCAAACTTTTCAAACTTTCAAACCCAGCTTTGCAGAAGAGGCCCTGGGGGTCCTGGTGGACACCAAGTTGAACATGAGCCAGCAATGTGTTCTTGTGGAAAAGATGGTGAGTGATGTCCTGGGCTGCATTAGGAGGAGTGTTGCAGGTTCAGGGAGATAATCCTTCCCCTCTGCTCAGCACTGGCAAGACCACACCTGGAATGCTGGGTCCATTTCTGGGCTCTCCAGCACAAGGCAGACATGGACCCTCTTCACGGGAGAAGGGAAACTTGAGGAAATCTGACAATAGTAGGACATGTTTGAATGCAACGCCTTATATGACTGCGCTGCTTAAATCTGCTCTTAACTCTATGGCAGACAAACTACCCAGGTAGAAAGGCAAAAAGAGAGCACTATATGCCCTCCTCCCAACCCAGTAAACCTGCTTACCTCTCACCAAGTGACTTTGAACTGAGAATAAGCCTTTTAATGACTCAGCCTGGATGGTTCATGCCATCCACCTGCCAAGCACAAGAGCTGATCTCCACCGATGCAATGATCTTCTGAACATGCCCTGTTGTGGAAGAAGAGAGGCAGCAAAGTTTGGCTGCTTCTTCTTTTTGTGGTGCTGTCTGGGGTATGTACAGGGAAGAACCCCCAGCTTGGGATCATTGCTCTGATGCAAAGGGAGCAAACAGAACAGTATAATTCATTTCTGCCTTTAAATGATAAAACATCCAGACCCTTTCCAGGATCAATCATGAAAGTAAAACAAAAAAACAACAACAAAACACTATGTATAGCAGCTTTGTGATAGCTCCTCCCCCAAATCCACGTGGCTTTCATTTACCTGACTAGCACACAGGTGACAACAGTGGTAATGCTCTCTACAGCTTCCCGAGGAGGGCAAGTGGCGAGGGAGGTGCTGATCTCTTCTTCCTGGTATCCAGTGGGAATGGTTCAAAGCTGCATCAGGGGAGGTTTAGACTGGACATTAGGAAGCATTTCTTTACCGAGAGGGTGGTCAAACACTGGAACAGGCTTCCTTCAGAGGTGGTCGATGCCCCATGCCTGTCAGTGTTTAAGAGGCATTTGGACAATGCCCTTAATAACATGCTTTAACTTTTGGTCAGCCCTGAATTGGTCAGGTGGTTGGACTAGATGATTGTTGTACGTCCCTTCCAACTGAAATATTCTATTCTAGTCTACTCTAGCCTAGTCTAGTCTATAGGGTGATAGCAGGAGAATGGCACTGGGAGGACAGCCAGAGCCGAGTTTCATATGGACCCAGTGGTCTTGTGCCTGGTTGTCTCCGTGTTGCCGAGACCCCACCGCAGTGTCCCCTGACTGCTCTGCGGATGCAGCGGTAAGCTGACGTCCCCATCCCCACGCACCCCTCAGTGTCTTGATCTATTCAGTGGAGGAAGCCGAGGCAGGCATCACCCGGAGCCTTGGTACTGATACGGCTGCCTTGGACAAGGTGCACATTGTCTTGCCCTGGCACTGCCTCTCCTATTGGCCCCTCCTGACCGCTACAGGGATGGGGCATCTTTAAAAGGAGGCCAGCGAGGTCTGAGTCGGGCACACAATCTCTCTGACTCCCACCGAGAGCTGCTGTGGCCACTGCCTCTCTCTGCAGGACCACTGCCTCACAAAGCCTGTACAATGTGTAACCGATTTGTGGGAACCTGGAAACTTGTCTCCAGTGAAAATTTTGATGACTATATGAAAGAACTGGGTGAGAAATGTTCTTTGGTTTTTTTTTTTTAAGTTTCCTTTGGGAATGTCTATTCTTCATCTTATGCTTTACTCATGGATGGTGCCTTCTTCCTGGCCACAAAAGCGCTTTAATTACTTTTCTAGCATAATTTAATTTCTTTCCTTTAGCATCTAAAATGGAAAAACAGAAAGGTAGGTGCTGAATTACTGTTATAAATTTACTTTTGTCTAGCTGAACTGGCCTGATCTAATTCATTTTTCTGTAATGAGAAGAATCTATGGAGATGCAGCATTTTTTTTATGTTTCTCTTGACTGCACCATTAAACTCGTGACTTGTGATAATTTACAATATATAATGGAGCTGATGTCTCATGACACTTTGGTTTCAGAGGTCTAAATCCTATGAATGAATCTATCTGTTACTGAAGAATGCCAGGAATGTAATAAATTAGGCATTGTTTTTCATTTTAATGCTGGCTTCATTCCTATATAGCAAGTCCACAGACAGTCAGCTACAGCATTGCTTTTGCTATATAAATGATTCACTGAGACACTAATTCCCTTTATTTGAAATGTTAAACTGAATAACAAAAGAATTGCAGTTAATTAATTAACCAGAGTAAACGTGGGATGAAAGTCCAGCTACAGATATTTTTCTGAAGATCTGAAGTGTTCAGTATAGAATAATTACTGCAAATAGTGTTATACTATACAGATAACTTTATACCCTTTTATATGGATCTTTTCATCTGAGCATAGTGTAGCATTAACAAAGGCAATAGCTACAGCTATCCCCTTTCTGCTTTTATAAAACAGCAATACAACATCGGTGGCCGTCATTCTAATTTGCCCCAGACCTCACAACTTGTATACAATGAACTGGACTGAAAGGCACTAGGCAACATAAAAGGCTTTTGTCATGGGATTTTCCCTGAAGCTCTCTGCAGCTCTTTGTTCTTATGCTTCAACATTTTTTATATTTCATACTTGTACTTTTCATTGACGTTTACATGCAACGATCCTTAAGGAACGTTAGTAGCAACCTAGGAATTGCCCAATCTCCACTATGTTTTAATGAACAAACACCAGCGCATTGGCAGTTCAGTATCCAGTTTCTTCCATGCAGCTGGTTAACAAAAGTGCAGATTCTCAGATTTGTCAAGAGTTTTTTTAAGAAAGGATTTTTGCAAGCTTTTATGAGGAACAGACAATTCCTCTGAATTTTTCTACCCATTCTATCGCTACACAAATTCATGCAGATTCGTAACCATCTTTGTTTCTTCTTAGCTAAATGTATGCAAGTGTATACTCATGTATATCTTTATTGCTTGCTGAAGGTGCACTCTATCAACTGGGGCTGCCTCAGCCTCTGAACGCAGTACTTCCTCATTTGAAGAATTAGTGTCTCATCTGAATCAAGCATTAGACTATTCAAGAAGGAACTGTTCCTTATTCTTCCACTGAAGATTTATGAAAGGATACTGAGTTTCTTGCTTGCTAGAATGTAATTTCAGATTTGTTTCTGATTTCTAGGAGTGGGCTTGGCTACCCGGAAACTAGGTGGCCTGGCAAAGCCTGATGTGATCATCAGTATGAAAGGGGACATAGTAACCATCAGAACTGAAAGCACCTTCAAAAATACAACGATCTCTTTCAAACTGGGCCAGCAGTTTGATGAAACAACAGCAGATGACCGGAAAGTAAAGGTAGGGGTCTGATGATCTCTGAGTAATCTTGACGTCCTAGAACAGCACCAGAAGGAGTTTTTCCTAGCCCCCTAGTGCACTAGAGTTTTCCAAACTATTCAAAGAAAGCATTGAAGAAGAAATAGTATGGTGCTGAAACTAATGTTACAAAGCGTGTCATTAGCCAAGAATGTGGATTTTGCTGAACGTAAAGTGAATTGCTGCTCTAACCTGCAAAGCTCAGACTGCAGTTTGAAACTCTTTCTTGGCCTTTGCAGAGTGTTGTAACCTTGGAGAAAGGAGCATTGGTGCAAGTGCAGAAGTGGAATGGCAAAGAGAGCACGATAAAGAGAAGACTGGTTGATGGGAAAATGGTGGTGGTAAGTTCACACTCCTTGTATGCTGATAAAGGTCAGAAGGATGCAGCCTTCAGTTTGCTTCTGTCTAAATAGACTGTCAATTTTGGCTTTCTCTCTGGCTTATGAGATAAATTAAGAGGGACAAAAAGGGAACCAAGCTTAGCAAACAAGCTGGAAGGAAATAAATATCGTTCCATAGAGCAAATTGTCTTTAAAGTGACTGTGTCAGCAGAGCTACCATTAATTGGCAGAATATTTACTGCTCCCAAGATTATTATATATTCTTAAAAGAAATGAGATTTTCAAATAGCAGAAACCTGTCAAATGCAAATAAAAGTTTGCAAGTTGGGTACTGCTGTCCCTGGAACGGCTCTTTCCCTTTTCCTATCTTTGGAATAAATCCTGTCCACCTTAGAAAACTGATTTTACACCTTTTCACACATCTATTTCCACTAAAAACCATCAATTCACACACTTCTGTTTGCTTTTTCCACATGAGCATGCCAAGCGCACTAAGCAGGTGCTTGAGGTTTATTGTGTGAAAGCCAGCAGCACCTCTGTGCCCATGCCTGCCTGCGTGGTGACCTGCAGTGGGGACTGGCAGGTCCTGATGGCTCCTTCAAAATGCCTGCTGCGGTGAGGGAACCACATCTTTCCCAGGGGCAGGGGAATGCTGGCTTTCCCTCACCCCCCCATTCAACCTGCCTTTCTCCAGCAGCCATGTGAAAGCCATGGGTTGGCCCAGCCAGGGTGATAACACACTTTAGGGACCCCAGCTGTAAGGATCATTACTAAAATTAAGATTTCACTTTTGAGTGAAAGAAAGTTTTTGTTCAGTATTTAAAGAGTGGAGCCAAACTAATTTTGGTGCCTTGTTTGAAATCAGCAGCATTAAGCCTTTACATGCTAGCTTGTTCTGACTGCATTTTGTTTTAAGCTCTCGTACATTTGGAAGGGTGATTTGCATCTCCTCATGGCTGCATTTCTGTGTAAACTTTTTCTAAATATTATACCATCTTCAAAAAGCAGAGAGGTAGGGTGCATCTTCTATCGGCATCCTGCTGTCTGCCCCTTGCCTCAAACAGGTTTGTGGAGGAGGCATCATCTTTTGCAGACCCATGAGGTCTTTTTCAATGTCCCATCGCCTCTGTCACACACGTCCTGTGGCTGTGAGTCACCAGGAGCCGCTGAAGGCCACTGGGGCGAGAGGGTCAGGAGGAATATTTTGTGACTCATAAGTGCAAAGTTTTTTAGGCCACAAGCCTGACCTCTGAACTACCCAGGCTACTTCTGCTTCCACAAAAAAAACTTTGTAAAATGGGATGTGTCCATGGGCCATGGTATAATAAACTAGGTGAGGCTGATATTTCTGTCAAGCCAGCAACAACACCAAGGAAGGTAAATTTGTTTCTGGAAGCTGAGCCTAATTTTGCAATCTGTTTGTTATTATATGCCACTTAATTAAGTCTGAAGATGTTAAAATAGAAACCATTCCATTTGCAATATAAAAATAGCTTTGCTGTTTGCTCTAAAAATTATGTAAAGATGTAAAACATGACGTCTGGATTTTCACTGACTTCAGAGGTTACTGCAGCAGACACGCCTTCTCTCAGCAAAAGGTTTATATTAATTTTCCTTTGTGCCTTAGGAATGTGCCATGAAAGGAGTTGTCTGCACTAGAGTCTATGAAAGAGCGTGAAGAAATTCCCTCTCTGCCCTGGACTGGGACTGGCTCTTAAAACTTGGCTTAGTTGGGTGACCAAAGCCTCATGCACTGTGCTTCTTTATTTTCTTATTTCCTTTTATTGGGAAAATGACTACACTATAATTTCATATTTCAGAGCCATAGTGTAACTAATCCAAAGTATTGTGGTGATCCAATAAAAGCTTCTCAACACATAAAATACAGTGTTTGTCTCCACATGAATATTTAAGGTCTTTTCTGAGTAAAATGGTAAAACACAACTGATCTGCCTCTGAGAGAGGGTTAGCACTGCTTCCTTGATATGTGTAAAAATTATCATCTCATGGATTCAATATTCCTTTCCTGTAAACGATTTCATTGCTGAATAGTTCCTATATGGAAGATCATCTTTACCACCAGAATTTTTGACTTTCAGTATGATTTACTGTTTCAGCCTTATGGTTTTACCACAGCATTGTTTCAGTCTCATCCCAAATTGTTTATACTTCTTTCAGTACCACTTTTTATATCCTGCCATGTATTTGGAAGAGGAAAAAAATTATCAGAACACATTCCATGTTTCTCTGGCAAAAGAGCTCTTGACCTGTGAAATGAAGTGTGGAGCAGGTGTGAATGAACCGCAGAAATCTCAGGGCTAGAGGGCTTCATTTTGGAAAGTGCTTAGCAATCCAGTCTACTTCCAGCACAGCATGTATGCATGTGCTTAATGTTAAGCACATGAAGGAGATTTTGTTGGGTAGAGTTTGCTGCCAAAGTCCTGCTGAGTTGCTAAGCTGTTCATTCCTCCCATTGCACTTACTCTGCTTTTAACTAAGGAAAAAACAGATAAACCAAACCTAGACTTCTGGAAACATATTTAATCAAAAAGCACTGTAGCAGCTTATTAATTTTTGCCTCTGATAGCCAGTGTTCAGTAACTCTACAACAGTCATGCTAACCACATGAAGTGGAGTATTTAATCCCTTGTCATTGCCTCCATGCCATCATGCAGGGCTCTCCCTGCCTTCTTGGTGGGATTAAAACAACTGTGAGAGGCCCGGGTGTTTATTTTGGCTTGTTAGGAGCTGCAGTACTGATGTGAACCTTTGCTTACTAGTTTTACAGTCAAGAACACAAATTCTCAAGGCTAAGGGAGATCCTGAACATTAGAATCTAAATTGGTGTGGCCGAACAGATAGTTAAGAGATAGATATCATATGTCAATGCAAAATGTAAAGGTCACCTTTCTTCTCTACCCATCACTGGAAAAGCTAGAGACTGGGTCCAGCTTTGGATACACTTTTATGTAGATGCAGACTAACTGGAGGCAGCTGCCAGAAGGCAAACAGGATGAATCCTAGAAAACATGAGCTGTGAGAGAAGGCTGTGAGATTTATGGACAGCAGTTTTAAGGAAGAGTTTATCCTGGTCTGTAATCTACGTGGAGGGACAAATTCCCCATCTTCAGCCTTACCATTAAAACTCACCTCTCTGAGTGTCAGAGTTTCTGTGACTCCAAGTCCTCAGTGACCGTAACAAGGAATGGATGCAGCATGATACCCCTAGTATCACCTTTTGCAAACAGATTGTAATCACATATTTTAAGTGAAGATTGTCCACCAAGCTTCCATAAGAACTGTCGTAACAGCATGAACTGTTGCACACGAGCTTCCAGTTTATTCTCCTAGACTCTTAACAGAGAGCCAAAAACGTATTTCTTACAGCTCAGAATCTGTCATGGCCTGAAACTGACTTACGAATCTGGATTTTTGCTCTGTAGCTTCTTCATTCCCTCCCCTTGCAGCGTGATGTGCTCCCAGCGAGGCTGCTGGAGCTGCCCACCCCGACCCGGCTCTGGGAAGGTGGAAGTCATCCGGAGCCTTTCACGCAGAGCTTGTCTCCCACCCCTGAGCTGCAGGCAAAGGAGTAGTTGCTGCTGCAAACAAGCTCTGCATTTCCTTTGCTTTTCCTGCTGCAACCTGTAAATGCTTCTCTGAGGTTAAATGGAAAATTTTCCTCTCCAATAAAATATCAGTGTTCAGCTTTTTATTTCCTTGAGAAAAGGAAATAAACATTCACTTTGGTACAAACTGTGTTTTTTCCAGATCTGGAAACAGTAACAAAAGAAAAAACAAAGGACTGCTCACCTAGTCCTCATTTACTTATTTACTCTCTTCTTTTCTCTGACATAACCCAACTCTCTCCTTTTCTCCTTATGGAATTTTTAATTGCATTTATTTTTCCAGAGATTTGGGATTAAAATAATGATAGCTTTGGGGTTTTAAGTTCCTAACTAAATGCAGGTATGCTATTAGGAGCCTAGTATTTGGCACTTTCATTCTATACAAAGGTCACTTAAAAATGTCATGAGAGCTGGAGACTTTCCAAAACAGGAAAAGTGCAACAGAACTGATAGTGTTGAAGGCAAAAACAATAGGGCAGGTGGTACAAATCAGCACAGAAATAGAGCACTTTGGGATATTGGTGTCCGTAAAGCAATCCTTGGTGTCTCCGGGAGATTTTAGGGGGAATATGAATCGTGTAGTCTCAAGGTCATTTTTATGTCTTACTGTAAATTAGTTTTTCTTCTTTCCTAAACTTTTCATGGGACAGATACTTATGGAACGAACATCTAGACTGAGGTACGATGCCTGTGTCTTGAGCTGTGCTTTCACACTAAGAAGCAAGTGCATTTGCCATTTCCCTGGCTTGTGTATGCACTTAATCTAGAAATATCAGTAGCCTGATGCTGGCATATAAACAGCATTACTTAAAGCAATCAGGTTGACCTAGTGCCCACCCCAGGTAATGAAAACCTAGCTGATTTTCGAGGGCCACACTCACGCTATTCTCCCGTCAGGCGCTCTTTCTGTGAGTGCCGTAAGGCTCCGTCTCACGTCCTTTCGCCTGCATCTCCCGAGGCGGTGGGAAACGCCTGCGTGGGGGATTCATCCTCCGGTTGCTCCGGACCTGCCAGCATTGCCTGCCTCTGCCCTGCCTGATGTCTCCTGGGGCAGGAAAAGCAAGCGCGCGTGACAAGAGCCTGCCTCAGCCCTGGTGTACCACAGGGAGCACTGAAGTCAAATAAAAGCTGCGTCTGGACTCCGGATACCATAGCTGTTACCTTGGACTTGGCGGAATTTGGCAATTTGTGACAGAAGGCATCTCCTGGTGATGTACAGTTAAACCTGGGATACTGTACCCTGCACCCTGGTCTTTTCCACACAGAGTGGAGCAGAGAGGAGAGGCGAAGACACTGACTCTCCTGCAAGGGGATCTTTGTCCTTGCTGATATCTTAGGCAGTAACTTTGAACTTCCCTTGGCTGTTTTAGGTAAGTTCATTTTGGCGGCAACCGTATTCCTGCAAAGTGAATTCACACCCATCCAAGGGCCCAGCACATGGCCTTTGCTGCTGTTTCACACAAAAACCTTGTCACCTATTAGGACAGTTTCACTAGACAGCAAACATATGGCTGAGCAATTCAAGAAATGGCAAAGATTTGTGGAGGGGGATTAGGCTGTGTTATTAAAGCAATTGCACTTCATAAGAAGTCCTCACTACTTACCACATTATTTCAGAGAAACAACTTGTTATGCTGATTAACACTGTGCTGTACAGAAATTGCTCCACTGTGGCTTTTAAGATGTTGTTACCTTCCCTAATTTTCATTTTGGATTAAAGATGTTCTGTTGATGTCTGGGATACAAAGGAGTGAAAGGTTAGCACTGAAGGGGTAATCAGTCAGAAACAAATAGGCTGATGCCATGAAAAAATCGCCTTCAGAAATCCTGGAATTTGGATGTAATCAAGCTCTTTGTTAGGGAGGCAATTAGAGCATATCCTTGCCATTTCAATGCAAAACGTTGTGATTGGCTATTAGCCATCGTGCTGCAGATGGGAAGCACAAGAAAATGATGTTATTTGGACTAAAGGGCACAACAACATGGGGAATAATGCAGTCCCTGAGACACTACAGAGAGAGAAAGCTGTGTTAGACACCATTCACACAGTATTTTCAAAGGAGACTGCTCTTTTTACCTTTCAAGTAGCAAATCGGTATTTAAATATACTTTCCTCAAATGTTATGAAAATTTTTAAAAGTAAAATCAGGAGGAATGCCATGCTTTGGGGATTAGGAAGGGTGGGGTGAATGGATTACAGCTGGATTTAATTTCAGGTCCTCAGTGGAGTATTAACTGAAAGTATTTTGAAGTATTTTTCATATTATTTGCTATAATGTGATCACCAGCATTGTTCATACTATTTGCGAGAAGTGTAAGGGAGGGGAAAAGGGTTTTCTATTCACTTCCAAATGAGCACACTCGCTGGCACACTCTCTTGTGGATAAGACTTCCTTAGAAGAGGGTCCTCTGCCAGCAATCGGGTTAAAAACATTACAAGAATTGATCTTGTCCTTCAAGCTTATAAACACGGTGTCACAGTTAAAGCTACAGGAGGAGACATCTACAGTGGAGCTGTGGGACATGCCAGCTAAAGCACGGCCTATATAAAGTTTGACAGAGTTTAGGGTTTCTTTGGGAAATCTGTAGACATAATTATCAGAAAGGAGAGATATTTAGTGTATCTAGCTACTGTACAATACTTATACATGCCAACAATAATCTCATTTATCTCTCAGATCTTCGCATGAATTTCCAGAGCTGAAATCTAAAATACATATGCATGTTTTACTTGGAAGTTCTGCTCATTTGTTATGAAAAAAATCTGTGACACAGTGAAGGTGGAGCTCTCAGTCTCCTTATAGAGAATCTCCCAGCAGAGGGTCATATCTTTGCATGACTTTGTGCCACCTTCTTGTATCTTGTACCGTATAGTGTTCAGAGTTTTATAGCCTACTGACTCTTACAGATTTGTACAGGCCAATTCATTTAAAAGGAATTCTAATTCCTTCACAAACCTCCTCTCTTTATGAACAGTGGAAAAATAAGACTACAAAGCAATTTGACACTGTAAGACATAACATTCAAGGCCCCTAATTACCCAGTTAACACAAATGTTTTCATTTAAGTTAACAAGAGATAGAGCAGTCAGATTAAGAAAGGTTAGGTACATAAATGTCTGTGCTTTCCAGATAGGATCTGAGTCCTCTGGCCAGGGGCACAGGAACCAACATTAAGGCTCTCCCTGGCGCTTCCTTTTTCTGGGGATTTTGATGTAATCAAGAAGCATCATCACAGTTTATCCTGGCTCTGTCTCCAGTTGGGCAGAGAGCATGTTGTGAAATAAAGAGGCAATCGTTATAGTCTAAGCTAACGACTTTGGAAAACTTGTGCCAAGGAAGAGGAATAATTTTAAGATTATATTCCCTCCCATGTATTTTAAAGAATGAGGCCCTATCTGAATAAGTCATTTCAAACCAATCTCATGTTCTTCTACACAGGGTGACAAGTCTTATGGATGGAAGAACAGCAGTAGTAGTCACTTCTGTTGACTTCCATAAAGCTTTTACTGTAAACCCAAAGACATGTTCATAAACATGCTATAAATTTAGGATAGATTAAGCTGCTGCTACAGAGAAGGGGTACAAACTGATGCAGAAACCATACTTGGACTGTCAATGGTTCACTGTCAAAGTGGAAGGAGGTATCAAGTGGACTTGTGCTGGTCCAGTCCTATTCAGTCTCCTCAGTAATAACCATGATGTTATTTATAGATTGTACAGAGATGAGAGGAAATGCAAGCATACCGGATGGCAGGGTTCAAATTCAAATGATCTCAACAAACTCAGGAAATAGTTTGAAACAGCCAGGGGGACATTTAAGAGGGAAAAATGCACAAGGCGATATCAGCAGGAGCACAAGTACCAGATGGAGAACAAGCAAGAACTGGTACAAACACTGGGAGTTCATAGTGGATCACAGACTGAAAATGAGTGGCAAACGTGGCATTACTGAAAAAAGGCAAACCTCATATTGGGATGCACAGTCGGAGGATAGCCAGCAAGCCGTGGTTATCTGCATGCTCTGCTTGTCACTAGTAAAACCTCCAGGACACATGCTACCATGCCTAGTTCTGTGTAATGCAGTGCAAAATGATTGGATCAATGGAGAGAGTTCAGAGAAAACCAATGAGGCTTTAAAATGCTCTAAATGGAAGCATGAAATTACTATGGAGAAGGTATTCAGGGAAGGGAGACTGGTCAAGGGCACGGAAGAGTGTAGTGACACACCAAATTCCTTGGATAGGTGAGATGTGCAATATATGTAGATCTACACACACACAGACATGCACGCACACAGAATTATCCATTAATACACACGGTTTTAGTCACAGCCAGTGACACAGGACCAAGCTGCTGTGACTACTCTTCTCCAACAGTGAAACTGTCCAGGAATCGATGTAGCTGAGACTAACCTCACCTCCGCAGTGCCTGCTATGAGAGTCACCATTCAGTGCAACTCTCCTCAGCTTCCCCAGTACACGTTCTCATAGGTCAACAGCTCAGTACATAAAGAAAAAGAGGCAATTTGAACAGGAACTATAGCCAAAGAGTAGATTACTCAGAGCATGAACAACATTCCTGATTTCCTTCTACTACTTACAGTTTCCAACTGATTTGTCATATGAAATAGGAGATTGAAGTTGCTTGCACCTGAAATATATTGTCGCAAGATGCTCCTTTGCTCAAGGTATATAAGCAGCTGGACGTTAAACAGTTTGAGAGAAAAAAAGAAGACAGAAAGAGAGAAAACCTGAAATAAGTTAAAAAAAAAATCTTAAATCTGTCATCATTTCAGAAATGCTGAAGTGCTTGTGAAGACATTGTATCTCCTGAGAAAGCTATTCTTCTCACACTGTCACTGTTATGGAGGGGGTGACCAGATGGTGATCAAGTGTCATCTTCCCAAAGCTTTTCTAGGACCAGTGAAGAATTGCTGTATTGTTCTTGGATACAAATTTCAGATTATTCACAGCAGCCTGTGAAAACGGTGGAAGAATGCGCTTTTTTACTTAATTTTACCTGTACTCAAGCCAGAATTCTTTCCTGAAATCTGTATAATAGCACCAGGTCTGGATTCCCAAAGCAGCAGTTGCCTATATGATACCTGTGAGCCCTTTGAGGATTGGCAGTCACAGGTTGAAGACATGTTGGACTAAAGATATTTTCAAACTCTGCATCAACACCACCTCTTCTATCTGAAACCAGCTTGGAAACCACCCTGAGAGCTCTTGGTGGTCATCATAGGGGTGTCAATATCATTTATGTCTTTGATGTAAAGCTGTGCTATCAGAATGAATATCTTAAAAAATAGTTAAAGTGATAAGGAAAATGGCCAAGATACTGTTTCTTGCTGCTCAGACAAATTCATAGTCACCTATGCTTTTGTCGAACACTGCTGCGTATCTACTGGGTGCCTGCTGGTGGCACAGCTCACCTAGAAGGACTGATGGGGGACTATTCCCAGGCGCTGGGGGAATAAATCATCATTCCTGAAAAACACCCAGCATTGAAGATGGTAATTAGCCCAGTCAAAAATGGCATTCTGAAAAAAACCCCTGCAGTGCTGGAGCTGGGCTGAGTGGCTCCATACCCCCTGACCATGCTGTGCCCTGCTCCAGGTAGCAGTCACAGCCCCTTTGCCTCCTCCACACGAGATCCCATCCAGAGCACCCCCAGTACTTCACCTCTTATGGGCAGAGGTCTGGCATGTGCCCACACTCAGGCTGCAAGCGCAGTTTCTGCTGCCTGACTACATCCATGCCTTATCCAGGAAGGCTGGGGAGGGAGGGATTCGGCAGGGTTCCCCCAGCAGCCTGCAGCATCCTGCTCTGGTGGAAACACTGTCTTTGAATCTATTTTGCCAATAAAACCAAAACCACCAAACAAAAACAATCCTACACAACATTTAGTTGAGTGGTCTTAAACCACAAGGGGATTAAAGCACATCTTTTCTCCTTTCTGCCTATAGCTCAAGCTTGTTCCTCCTGGCAACCCGCACTGCTCGCAGTACACTGTCCCCCCGCCTGTTTTTACCAGACAGACAGTCCGCACTAGCCATCCTCCGCCTCTTCTTCTAACTCCTCATTTTCCATAGCTATTTGAATGACTGGTTTAACTTAATTTCCCACTGATGCACCTTCATCTCGATCAGCAGAGAGGGAAAGAGAACAGGATCTGTCTGTGCTTGTGTGAACGCTGAGTGTTTCAGTCTGTGCTGGTCTGTGTGGCTGGCCACACGTATAGGTGTATGCACAGCATGTGTGTGCTGGCACGCACGCCTTTTGGGAAGACAAACTCAGCCTTGCTGCTGAGTGTACCTGGGGCATGGAGCTGCGGCAGCCTCACCTCTGAGGGGCTACTGAATTCAGCGACCCCAAACAGATGTCCCTGCTCTGCCTTCTGTGACTCAGCCATGCCTTTCCCCGTTTCCATTCCTCAGTCAGGCCCTGGTTTAACAATGAGATTTAACATGTACATTACTTTGTCTAAGTGAACTGTTGAATTTAGCACTATTCTCCTCTTGAACCCTGGCCTCTGATCTTCTCAATGCAGCGTAGGCATCTCCATTTGAAATACCTCCCTATATAGTCCTTGGAGAATGATAAGCACCTTTAGGAAACAGTTTAGCTGACCTATTTTAAATGTCTTCTTTAGTTGAAGAATAACAGCTTAGAAGCATCTGCTTTTCTTCACTGACTGTTAAGGGATATATGTTATTGTCCAGTACTTGATGTAACAGCTCACTGAGCTGAAGGTTTAGTAGCTCTCACCACTGTTTTGGCTAACAGGTCCGCATCTGAGCTTTCTTTGGTGGCAGACCTCCAAGGAGCACCCAGCTGGAGAGTGGTGGTGTGCTGGTGATGCAATGAAAACCCTCCCACATTTCTGAGCGTGTGCCAGAGACGACACACCATGATACCCATCTGGAAGGTTCAATCCATGTTCTCTAAACAGGATCAACTCTGTTAACATGACTGAAGATCAGCTATCGAGATGAGCAGAGGTGACCTGCTTCCTTCCACTCGGATGTGAAAGCGTGGTCCTGATCACATACAGGCATATGTCTTTAAGTGCGGTAGTGTCAGTTCATTTGCTCCTGCCTGCGGGCTGCTGCCTTGCTTCCTGCTCTTTCTATGGATTCGACAGCCTGCCCTGCTTCTTGGGCTAAGCAGTTGGGCAGTACTGATGGCTGCTTTCCAGTTGGTTTCCTATCCTAACTCGAAAGTAGCTTCATCTTGTTTGCAATTGTAGTGTTAGGAATATGTGTGGGAATCTGGGGTGGTGGGGAGGCTGGGGGGGAAGCTTAAATGTCCTTCTTAACCAAATGAAACAATATGCTGTTGTATTGTCATAACCTCATTTGGGCTCCCAGGAGACTCTCATGAATCTGACAAACACTCAAAATGCTGGAAGCAAAACTTAACTTTGAATCTTTGTTCCTCATTTGTTTCTAAAAATATTGTAGTTTTTCTACTCACAAAATAGTGACAGAAAATAGCAACAAGATTCTCAAGCTTTATTTATTAAATCAGGAAATTACTCAGTACTCTCCCGAGCAGTCTTCGCTTTTTCTTCCCCTTCTCTTGGTAAGTCTGCAGAGAGTACTTTCAGCAGATGGAGAAAGGGTGAAACATAGAAACGATGTTAGAGTTCAACAACAGCATGCTGCTTATGTCCCAGAGAAAAAGGGAACATCACCTCAGGGACTTGAGCTGAGCATCCACGTTATGATAACATGGTGGAACATTCAGACCCAAAGCCAGGCAACAGGAATGTGACCAGCGTCACTCCCAGGTGTGGTGCAAGGAGCCACAGCCAAGAGGAAGGGAACTCTTTTTTCAGTAGCAGAAAATTCTCCAAGCACCATCTGGATTTGAATAGAAGTACTCGTTAAAGGAAATAACTTATAAACGATGACACTATCCTTTGTAATTTACATTCCTTTCCACACACATCCTTTTCATAACACACAAACATATACACACATAGAGTTGATGTATTCCTACTGCTTACAAACCCATTGATAAGCTATAACTTTTTTTAATCTTGCAAATTTATGAGAAGTCTCTCAAGCTGTGAGGAAGAGAGAACATGGCCAAAAGACAGAGAAACTGAGGTGTCCCCTTTAACATCTAAATATGAGGTAGGAAGAGAGGATAAGTTTGCTTTCCTTAGTTAACCCAAGCAATCCATTAGCTTAAAATGCAATAATTACTGTGTTTGACTCCTCTGCAATGATTTATGGGGAAGAGGTGAATCTGAAGGCACAGCAAGAGTACATCATTTCACATCTTAAGACTTCTTCTGATGCTTCTGTATGACATATGCCTAGTCTTTGGTCTTACAAAAAGCCTATAGAGTCTCATAAAAGTGAGGTCAGTAAGAGGCTGTGGAAAAGTAAAAAGACTCAACAGGATTTATTGTTAATTGCTATAACCTACAATACTAATTGAAACAAACCTGCTTTCTTTTTCTTATTTATTTGATATCAGTCCATAGACTGTAAGACAGTTCTTCATCCCTTCTGGGACTTCATCTACAACTTCTATAAGCAAGACACTCTTCTCTATTAAAATGTGTGATGTTTTTTCTCTAAATATGTTCATATTTGCTCTCCTGGATGTGACTAGCACCTCCACTAACAAGAAATAAATACAGGATGATAATTTAAGAGAACATTCCTGAAAAGGATGCTTTATCTGACAGGGTTATCTTGTTTGCTAGCAATATGAAAGCAGAGCCGTTTATTATCAGAACTTCTGGCTAAAAGTGGATGACATTTGTAACCCAACACAGCAATACAATGAAGCCAGGACTAGCACCCTTTGTGTTAGCTTCTGCTAACACAGAGAACAGTTTCTGCTCCAAGGAGCTTATGGTACAAGGAGCTAGAGTATCACACATGTCCCTAAGAATGCAGATTTACTGCTGTATGGCAGTTAATAGTAATGGAGAAAAAGAAGTAAAATCGAATTGCTCCTTTGGGATTCACTGGTTGTAGCTGAGAGAGATTCTGAAGTAAATGCAAGCAATTTCCACAGGCTGGAGAAACTTCATTCTTGCACAGAGGTCAGGCTGCACACTCCTCTTTGCAAAATGGATTCCATGCATATTATCAGAACTTATTTCCATTGGGGTTTGTGTCCACTCCCTGGCCAGTGTAACCAAACTACAGTACCTAAGTTGGTGAATATCCAAAAATGTAACATGCAATCACTGGTAGCTGCTAATCACAGCACTTGGGAAGTGATGCTCATTTTGGAAAAAGCAGACTAGATCTGAAAGACAACATGAACTCTCCCCCACCATCAGCACAGCTTTTGCTGTTCTCTCATCTTGTCGAGTGGATCTGATCTGAGTTTGTGCACCCACAGCAAGGCAAACTACTTTTGCTGTATCATTTTCACAACTGAAGACTCACCAAGGACAGTCTAGTCACATTCATACAGGTGGAAACCGGAACAGGACAATTTGGTCACCACAAGTGAATGGTAGCTGTGGCAGACAGGTGAAAGGAGCCACCTGTCAAGATAGAGAGGGGAAAATAATTTTGTATCTGTCATTTTGTAAAGAACCCATGGTCAGAATATCTTTCATTGACTTGTTTGCATTTTGAACTCACGGAAAGCTCATTGCTTTTCTTTTTCACCTCAGTCAGCATGACAATCTGTCTCCCAAGACACTTACTTAAGGAATTAGCTCTCAATCACATAAAAAAGTTGACATTGATTCAAAGTGAAGGAAGAAAAGTGTCTCTGTGAAAAGAAGAGTATTTTCTATTTTTTCTATTTTTCTACTATTAACCCAAACAGAAGGACGTGCTCTGAAGTCTGGCTCTGTAGGTACTGGGCCAAAAACCACCTCAGACAATATTGGTCTTCAGTGTGGTCACTGAGCATACATAGTCACCTGTAACAAACAATAGCAGGAAATCTAGCCCTCAGGCAACGGAAAGCTCCACCATATGAAATCCAACACATGTATTGTTTATTTCCATATTAAGCATGATACTCAAGATGGATGAATGGTGGAACAGTAACTCTGTGTAATGTTTATAGCCAGGAAATAAAAGTTATTTATAAAAGATAAATAAAAATACTTATTTTTGTCCAACATTAAAAGTTCCTGTATAAAAAATGGTGAAATACATCATACTCTTTTTATCCTGTGTATGTTCTCCAATCAAAAAAAGCAAAATAATGATTAATGATATTGCCCCATTTGTTAGAAAGTAGTACTGTTTAAACTGAAAACACTCAGAAGAAAAAATCATTTTAAAATGTTCTCACTGAACAAGAAAATACAGAAAAGAATTCTTACAAAAATCCCTCTTATGTTCAGCACTGATTTTACACTTTCCAATATACTTCACTTCAGAGTTTCATGCCAGAGTCTTTTCTCTGTCCAGGTAAGGTAACTAAGCCCTTTTCCTTGCTTGTGAATTGTGTTACTGGCAGTAGGTTATTCCTTGACTCAGGTTTCCCTCTCACAGACTCTGCAGGTGACAAGTTTGGGCATCCTGTGCTAAGGAAATCCTTGGGCTAAGGATTTCAGGGATTTCACTTGGATAGCACTCACTGTTTCATGTTGTAACTTTTTGTGAATTTTCCCACATAACTCTGAGGTAGCTGTTAAAAATATGATCCAACAGCTGTGATGGCCTACTGCGTATAAAGATTTGGCTTTGGTTTTGTGCAGGGGTCTTTGAGAGTGTGAGTTTTCTAATGGGGTAGCATATACACATGGGTATATAACAATGTCCTGTGAACTTGAGAGGGAACAGAGCAAATTAGGTGATTCCTTATTACCAAATTTTCCTGGAAGAAAGGAGCTTTGAATTAAACTGGAGAGGCCACAAACTCCAGATTATGGCAGACTTGGAGATAAAGTACGGTGGAAGAATGAAACAAACCTACACTACTAATAATTGAAAAGGTTAAAATGCTTTGATGAAAATAAAAACAACACTTGTAAAAAGTTCTTTTTCTGTTCTAAGACACTATCACCTAAGTCTACTGATAGCAGAGACCACTGCAGAAATACTTATTTTAATATGTATGGATGCTTATGTGAGGCAGAACAGCTAATAACAGAGCTAATAAGCCATATTAGATTTCTATGTGATAAAGGACAACACGGGACTTTAAAGTTTTTTCTTAAAACTGGATTTGTCCTTGCAAAGACTAGGGGGATGTTTGGAATCACAGAACCACACAATAGTTTAGGTTGGAAGGAACCTCAAAGACCATCTAGTTCCACCCCACTGCCATGGGCAGAGATGTCTTCCTCTAGATCAGGTTGCTCAAAGCCCCGTCCAACCTGACCTTGAACACTTCCAATGATGGGGCATCAACAACTTCGCTGGGCAACCTGTTACACCCTCATCACCACTCCAGAGCTGGATGCAGTACTCCAGGTGGGGTCTCACCAGAGCAGAGGAGAGGGGCAGAATCACCTCGGTCTCACCAGAGCAGAGTAGAGGGGCAGAATCACCTCCCTCAACCTGCTGGTCACGCTTCTTTTCATGCAGCCCAGGATATGATTGGCTTTCTGGGCTGCAAGTGCACATTGGTGGCTCATATCCAGTATTTTATTCACCAGTATCCCCAAGTCCTTTTCTGCAGGGCTGCTCTCAATCAATTAATACCTCAGTCTGTACTGATATGGGGGGTTGCCCTGACCCATGTGCAGGACCTTGCACGTGGCCTTGTTGAACCTCATGAGGTTCACATGGGTCCACTCCTCAAGCCTGTCAAGGTCCCTCTGGGTGGCATCCCTTTCCTCTAGCACATCCAGTATAAAATCCAGACTCTGTTGCAATAAGTCTCAGGAAAGATCTCCCACCTGTGCTATATATTGGTCTCTTGACTGTGGTGATCTGCTGTTGAAATCTCTCTGAATGCGGCAACGTCAGCACGGGAGAAAGAGGAGTACTTAATGCAAAATTATTGATGGACAGAGACCATCAAAATGTATTTTGGAGGTGGTGAGGTGTCACGTCCCAATTTCTCAGGACGACGCTTGGGTTTGCCGATTCCCAGGTCAGGATTAAGGTGAAACGACACCAGGGATCTTTTAACTCACAAAACTCAACTTTTGTTTGCTCACAAAAAGAATTGGCATGAAACTACGTCAGTAAACCATATAACACATGCTAACCATATCTCACCAAACATATACTACAGCCTTGTTTATGTGGGGATCAATTCAGGGAAGAAAATAAGGAAAGCTCTCCCATTGAGTCATGAGGTTCAGAGTGGACCCCCTTGCTTTCTAGACTCCTTCTCAGAGAGGAGCCCAGGGGCAGCTGGATCCACTCCTAGTCCCAGACTTGGTCAACGGTTTATGTGTAAAGGGATGCGGTGTAGGGATTATGGAAAAAAGAGAGAGAGACAGAGAGAAAAGAGAAAGATTTCACCGGCCCTGGGTCCAGCGTTGGTCCAGCCAGTCTAGAGGTCCAGTTCTGGAGGGTGCGTGCACATGGGGCTTCAATTCGTGCCCTTTTATCATCTCCTTGCCCCTCCTTCGGGCGGGCACTCGAACTCATTAGGCTAATTAGTTGTCATGTGTGGTTTGTGTTTGCAGAACCTTCGGGAAATGGGTTGGTGGGCTTGGGGGGTCGTTTGGGGAGTAACTTCTCCCCCCCTGCAGGTACAGCCATTCTTTGACATCTGGCCATACCCGGTGAGCTGCCCCGCTCAGCGTACCAGGACAGGGAACGGTGCGTCCTCCGGCAGGCCCTCCCCGTCCTGCTGCTGACCGGCTTCGCCTTCTCACCTGCGGTTCCTTGCTATGCAGCGTTCGTTGTTAGGCAGAGTTTGCCATTATGCAGAACTTGCCCCACCATGATGTTTGAGGCATTAACTGTTTCAGTCTCTCACATGAGGCTAAACTTAATCTGTTGTAACAGAGTTAATCATCCATGAGTTTTTTTGACAAACATTCGCTATCATTTGTAGAAGAAATGAAGACAAGGCGCATGACATATCAATTGGTGGACATGAGCTGCCACTTGCTGTTACTAATAGCAGGCAACACTAGTGGTAACTTGACAAAGTCTCTGCATAGCTCCACCTTATCCAACTATGGAATATTTTCCTCCTCTACCACAAAACAAGCTAGTGCATAGACAGTCTTCATTCATACCCAGCTTTTTTCCAAAAGCTTCATTTCCTAGTTTGCTTTTGATGATTTTCTTAAGTTATCACCTTATTGTTCTGCTGTGTCTACTGGAATTTTTATAAACTATTTTAAAAGACTTCTGAGACAACATGTTGTTGGAGGAAACTGGAATATTGTTCTGCACCCGGATGTTTTAACACAGCTAGCTGCCTTTTATGTAGTACAGAGGCAGAAGAGGTTAACTACAGACATGGTGCCACCATAGAGGAGGGAGATTTCCTAAAGTGCAGATCTAGCACATGTTGCATGCCATTGCACAGGAATCCCATCTCTCAGAAATACTTTACTAGGCCTCACCATTTCATTGTCATCAGCCCCAAACATGTGGAACCCTGATATTGTCCAAAAACACAGTACTTTGCACCCCTTTAATTTTGTCTTCTGGTCTTTACTTCATTGCCAATGATCACATTTTCAAGCTTCCTCTGCCAATAGTTTACTGGGGGTTTTTTTTTGTTTTTTTTTTTTTAATGAAACTGAGGCTCTTGGATGTTAACACTACTCCAGGAGAGGCAGTTTTAAGAACAGAGGAACAATGTAATAAAACATGGTTAAACTGAATTTAAAAAAATATATGCAAAGAAAGCTGACTGACTCCTGGAGCAATGGGAGTGAACACTCCTGAGGTAGCTTGCCACGGAAAGACAAGAATTTGCAAAACCAGATGTCCCATAGACATGGCTATATCACTGTTCCTTATAATTCTTGGCTGGGATAAAAATCTCCTCAGGTCAGTCCCTGGTGAGAAGTGGCACAGACACCCTGACACTAAATACAGTCTTTTGTGGCTACATTAACCTTATCTGTCAGCACAGGAATTTGGTTTGTATTGTGAGACAACTCCTGCATTTACAGATTTTTTTTGTTGTTTATTGTGCAATTCTTTTTCCCCAGGTGCCCAGGGAGATGGTACTTGCACCTAGCAAAGCTGGCTGCCCCAGGGATGGTGGCCAGGTGCCACCCTGCAGGACCTCCTGGGTGTATAGTGTCACTGTCCTTTCATTGTGTGGGAGCCGTCAGCACCTTCCTTCATCTTCACTGCTACCCTTTCAAGTACTTGTGCCTGCGAAGGGAAGGTCACAAAGCATGTAAAAAAACTTCAACTAGATTCGTGTGCTAATGCAAACCATCATGTTAAATATTCTGTCTTCGTATACCCATTATTTTATAGCTGGTTCTCTAGGAAAGCTCTGAGCTAGTTTGCCCTCTCCAGTTTAATATATGCTTGAAGGATAGGTGAAATCAGAAAAAACATTTTGGCAGAAAATAAATCACAGGTTATAAAATTCATTTCCTATCCAACAGAGTAGTCTCCCAGAAGATTAGGCAAAGCAGCTGCATTTATTATAAAATGCTGTTTTTTCATTTGTATGTGAGAGGAAAACAGTAAATCTGTGATCCTACAAAGTCATGTACTTTTCTTGGTATTTTAAATATGTATTAAATAATCATGTGAATGTTTCCATGCCCAGGATTAAGGTTTATGTTAAAAAGTCACATGCATCCTAAGCCAGGGACCTCTGTTGATCATACTTATTCTTTTATTTTAAAGCTGTTTTGTGGAAGATGCAGTTAACTGAACAAGACTTACAAAGCCTTTGAAGTCAATAAACTGTATTACAGCAGATTTCTGTTGAATTTATTTTGGTGGCTGATTAACTTACTTATATTAATTAAGAATTAATGCTTTCCAACACTAATGACATGACTCATTACCATGCAGAAAACCCAGCATGGTGCTGAGAAACAGGACAATTTTTAGTATTCTGAGAAAGTTTATAGCTCAGCATCCTACAGTTACTACCTGTAATTGGACAGGTGAGTACTCCAAGGCCCCGACAATCAAATGACATCTAAACGATTTGCTTTTCAGCCTCCACTCAGAAGGTACCTAGAGTTTGTAACAATATTTGCTGGCTTGCGATGTACTGTCCATTTTCCACCCTGTCAGTTGCAATAGGGGCATACAGAAAACCTGTAATGTGAAACAGATAGTTTGATGGGGGAGGAAGGGGTAGTATTTTTTTATATAATCTTAAAAGTTTGAAACTACATGAGTGGCCTAAAAACCAATGCTAACACATAGCTTTATTTTCTTCTTCCGTGTCTTTTTTCATTGAATGGTTGTCAAGGGTAGAAGGGCACTGAACTTGCTTCTAAAAAGAAATGCGTGGTAAATGAGGATGAAGGAAGTGTAGGTTGACAAATAACTAAAAGAATCAAAACCAAAAGGCCAAATTTTAATGCTACCTTCCTCAAGCATCTATAATCCTCAGTGACAACTCTAAAGTTTTTTTTCAGCTTAAAAAACACTGAGTCATCACTCTCACTTACTGTGTGCCACTGCTATTCTTAGTCATCTGTGCAACAGCCTGACTTACTCAGGGTGGATACAGTGCAGAGTGGGACAAATTTCCCTATATATTTTTTTCTCCGAGCATAAGTCATCTCTGGCCTATTATTAAGATGCATATGCCTAGTGCCTATTGAGACATCTAATCCCTATGGCCACCCCTGGAAAGACATAGCAGATAATGCAAAGCCTGGCACTGATGTAAGTGTATGGGAAGTAGAAAATGGCCCTCAGCTCACTTTGCTTCTACACAGACCTCCTGAGAGCTGCTGGTAAGAACAAGTCATCTGGGTTGGATTCCAGCTGGCAAGCTAGAAGTGCAAAGTCTACAGCTTACTTTCTGTGGGTTGAGTCATCTAGTCTTTATTGAGAGAGGAATGTATAGGTTATCCATACAGTGTTTTAAAAGGTTAAAAAGAATGGTACTAGCTGCCAAGCTGAGTCCTCAGAAGTTAAGAAACATCCTTGTAGAAATAGTTGCTCCACTTAGTACATAGAGACTTTTAGTGACCATAATGTTCTTTTTTTTTCTGGGTGGGTTCCCAGCACAGTCTATAATCAATATTACAAGAGTAATGGTATAGACATCTTCCAACTGTGCTCAGTGTGCACCTGGCAGCAGATACGTTGTTTTCTTTTCTGTGAATATAAAGGGAGGGCACAACACAAACATCACTTTTCACAAACTGTAAGAAGAAGAAAGTAATCTGGGGCAGCGAGATCTTCAAGTACTTCCCCTAGGCTGAGCAGTACTTTGCAAAAGAGCATTGTTTTCACCCCTTCTCTCAGGTATCACCTCTTCCACAATGGGTAACATATTTGACTTATGTGGTACTAAGAGGTCTGAAATTCATGCATATGCGCATTCTTTCTGTACATTTCCTCTTCAGAGCTGAAGTTTCCAGCTATAAAAAACAGTGACAACATGTGAAAAGTGAAATATCTGCTTTGCTTTGTCACGGCTGCCAAGTGACTGGTAGGCAGGACACCTCCTTTTAAAAGTAGAGCCCTGAATCATTACTTTATGTTTCATTCAAACATCCACAATGTCACAGTCTCACCTTTTCTGTAGTCTCTAGGAAGTTCTGCGCTTCTGTGTGCTCAGATGATCCCAAAAATGCCAGCTACGGAAGCTATGACCAGGGGTAATGAAACGTCGGTAGAGTTAGTAGACAGTGGCACTGGGTTTGTTGAGTAAATGCCAACATCCAAACCCATCTTCCCAAAGAGACCTATAAATCTGCTTCTCCATTGTAAAGGGAGGTAGTGAAACCACTGTGCATGCAGGTAGAAGATGCCTAGTAATGTTTCATATCTATTGTGTTGGCTGTTAAATCCCCACTCTGTTTAAACCTAGGTTAATAAATCTTCATGGACAGAAATTCATCTCTGTGATACACTTTTATGGTTTTCCATAAAGACTAGTCAGAATAAGTAAAAATGACTCTCCAAAGCTGATAGTGGTGGCAGTGTACTTGTACAGACTCGTGCTGCCACTTTTGAGTTGCAAAGCAAGAATTACTGCAGTCACCAAAGATGCCATGTCTTTGTTAAGGAACTCACATAATTACAGGTTTTTACTTAAGTTCAAGTGATATTTCAGTTTGAAAAAGGTCTGTTTCATCTTCCATCCTAACCTCATCTGGAGCGGCGTGGAACAACTTCGCGTTCTGAGCATAGGGAGCCCCTCTAAGTCTCTGCACCTCTCTGCGAGCCACCTGGCAGCACTTCACACAGAGGTACCTTGCCTTGCACCGCTACCCCGTCCTGACGCAGGCCCTGTGCTGGTCCTCACCCGCAGCTGCTGGAGTGCCTCTGGGACCAGCACCATCCCATGCTCCCTGTGCCCAGCCTGATGGCCACAGGGTCCCAGAGACTGCAGCCAGCCCAGATCTATTTCACAAGGTATTGCCAGCCCCCATGCCCAGCGCGAACCCAGAGCACTGCCGGTTGCTGTGGCACCCCAGATGGGGAAAGGCAAGGAAGCCTGAAGCAAGGATGCTGGGATATTAATGATCCCACTTTCCTTTTCCAGGCTATACTTTTCACAGGGTGAGGTGTAAGTGACAGCTCTGGAAAGCAAAGGAAGCGAGCAAGCCCACCGCCCGCTCTCTCAGGACTACTCTGCGGGCTGGACGTTAAAGCTGGACATCCTCATAGAAACCCTTGGTAAGTGGAGCCAGGACTGAAAGCCATTCCCTGAGTGGTTCGATGGCTTGTCCTAGCAGGGCAGGACCCCCGCTCCGCCCTCCTTTTGCAGGGATTTGGACCTGCTGGAGCGAGCTTGGCCCCTTGCCCCAGGGAAGCTGCCGTCAGCACCGAGCAGGGGCTTCCTGCCTCCAGCTGCGCCAGCAGCCTTTCGCTCTCTTGGTGAACGCTCTCCATCGTACCCCTGCGTGGTTAATTAGCAGCTGTTCAGATATTGTGAGAATACAACAAAATGCAACAAAAATTGCCTATAAATAGATAACAGCAAACAGCCTGGTTGAAAGCCCATTGAAGTCAATGGGAAGACTCCTGCTGTCCTCAGTGGGCTTTGGATCAGGCCCAAAGGCTGTTTGGCCTTAGATAAGGAGAGGTTTGTGTCAGGATTATAATACCTCATATGTGTAGCAGCCAGGATTAATTACACAGTTATATTTTCATGAATTATCCCAAATTATCTTCCTTGATAGCTAGGATTCAACATTATGTCTTACAGTCTTAAGCTCTGAAACAGTGAAGTGTTTCAGCATGTGCATAACCTTGAAAATGCAATTAGTATCCTGGACTTTGTGCTCTTGTTGCCTTTTTTAGAGTACAGGAAGGGTTTGCAATGCTCTTGCCTCTGTGAACAATGGTTTTCACTGATACGATGTTAATTAAAACATATAACCTGTCACTATCATGTAAACTCATAGATGCCATATTTTCAGTGACCATGTACTCATATTGGTCCTACTATCTGAAAGATAACAAGACTAAATATATTGGGTTTGAGGACAAAAATGGGTGCAGGGGAAGGAAGGAGGAAGAAAACATTAAATAAGCAAACGTAACATTTAAAGCAGTGGCTGCCATTTCATTAACAGTCAGTAAAAATGTTATGAAGTTTCTGTTGAGAACATTTTTGTTCTCTGGCATCAAATTTGTCTGTTTATAAGGTTATCTCTATTTTTACTGACTCTGATGATACTAGAAAGACAACAGAGCTTAAGGGAATGGGTACAAAATGGGAAGTTCTCTAACTAACAAAGGAGGGAACCAATTTTCTGCGCTACTGATACCCACTGGGTGAAGAATGTAGTCGGTGGTGTAATATTCTTTGGGCAACTTCCAAACAATGCTGTGTTGTGGGAAGGAAGTTATAATGCAGTTGTGTCTCTGTCTTATATTGACTGCAAGGTCAAACAAAGCCCGGAGTGATTTGGAATTCACTTGCTGTGCTACTGCCTACTGCAGCTAGTTTGTGAAGCAGGCTATTGTGGGTGAAAAGAGGAAACAAAAAGCATTTGATCTTCACAGCCCTCATGAGACAGCTTTGAATTTATTGCAACTTTTTTTTTTTTTTTCCCAAGCAGCAAAGGAACAGATTAGTATCTGATTATAGATCAGCACTTTCACAAATGCTGAACAGCAAATGCTCCCTGGCATCGCTTACTAGGGATGTGAAAAGAAATTATTCAAATCATTTAGAAATTGCTTGACAGTGCTTTTGAGATAAAGATGCATTAAAATAAATCTGTGTCTAAGCATTGTTTACCTAGAGATAAGAAGATGAGAACTGCTGTACTGGATGAGATTGAAAGTGCATTTAGGACCTGATCTCCAGCAGTGGCTACTTATGGATGCAGAGGAAAGCACACAAGAGTAAGCAGGGAATGTACCAAGTGGTCCTTTCCCTCATACATCCTCCCAGCCTTCAGATATCCTCAGATGAGGCACTGGTGGAGCTGGAGCTCACATGCACATTTTTAAACTGAAGAGTCTGGATGCTTCCCTCCCAAAACTAATCTAGCTGCTTTTTGAATTGTTTTATACATCTGGCCTCACCACCATTCTGGGACCTCAGTTTCCACCACGCAGCAAATTTTAGTGATCGCATGAAAATCATGGTAATTTGCCTCTTTTTCACTGCTTGCCTGTTAGCTTCCTGAAGTTCTTGAATTCTGCAAAAGGTGGAGGGAGGAAAACAACCATTCTCGCTTCATCCTCCCCAGACTACAGATGACTTTGTAAGTCTGTATCACATCTGACCTTTCTTATTTTTTTACAAGCTAAAGACAGACAGTAGCTTGAAAGATCAAATGATTAGACAGTCTTTCTATGCCTCATTTTATCCATCTGTAAAATGGGGGTTCTGATGTTAGGCTCGTTTCTAACGTTCTGTCCACCTCTCCACCCTAATGTCCAGGAAAGCTCACCTAACAAACAGAACTGTTTCAACAATTCCTGATATTTTAGCAAACTTCCTGATATTGCAAAGTTAATGGAGACTACAGGATTCCCAACTGCACTGAACACAGCAGTGTTGTACAGCAAATCCTCCTGTTAACTGAGTTTTCATGCACCGAGCTTGATAAATTAGGGAGCTATAGTTAGGGAGATAGGGAGAAATAAAAACCTGTACTGAAGAAAGAGCTCACCTTTTGTTGTTCATTAAAGTAGTGGGAAGAACTGCACACAGATCACTCCTTTACTTTTTTCACCTTGTATATCTGCAAAGCAGAAAGTACGATAGGTCAGAAATGCCAATGGTAGATGTAAACATACCAGCCATGTGCAACGAAGGAATGAGAATGGCCTCTGCTGAGCTTAGTGAGCTAATTACTGGGAACGTGGTCCTGTCTTCCTGAATCAGAGGCAAAATTCCTAGTTAAATTCCCAGGATAGTGTATAAACCTTAATGGGAAAACCGTCTTTGAAAGAGGGGGTGGGGGCAGCTTTTGAACGTCATATTTCAAATTCCCTGCGGACTTTAGCAAAACCATTTTCTCCCTCTCTAGAACAAGGAGATGTGAAATAAAATTAGGAAAATTTGCATTTGCTTTTTAATGAAAAGGGCACAACTATCTTAGAAAACAATTTGGAAAGGTATCTTGCTGTCATCTTTCAATGAACTTCTACCTAATATGACTTGTTTGTTATATTTCTTTAAATTCACAAAAATGCACCAAACGGCCCTGCTCCTTAGCTTCAGTGAAATGCAAGCTGGCTGTAATTATTAGAAAATGACATGATTACCTATTCAGGGCTGAAGCATATCCATCAACAAAGGAAATCCCTGCCCAAAGCAGTAGGGCGGTACTCAACTTCTGCCAGAAGAAGACAGGGCCATCAAGCCTACTCACATTTCCCACTGCTGAGGTCAGGCTGCCCGAGAAACCATTCAGGTCACGACAACGGTGTGCACGCTTGTATCTGAAACCAGCTGTTTCAAATTCAAATTCCCTTATGAAATCCGTGACTAATTCTACCTAATTTATTTGTTCCTCAGATTGATATTTGGCATATCATTTGAAATGCTTTATTTAGGCATTAAATATAGGTACCTATGCTCTTGCTTTCTAAAAAATTGTTAGAGAGCAAAAAAAAAAAAGGATTTTTTTGCAGAAGTCTCATTTCCCATCAGACGTATTACTCTGTCTTTAGCATTTCCTAAAGAATACTGGAAGAAAAGCACTGGTAGAATAGAGTTCATAGGCCTGGGTCTAATAACCTTACAAACCAGAAGCTACCTTTGAGAGCATTCAGACCCTCCCTACTCCTCTGGCTTCATAGAATAGAAAAGATTGCCCACTGGTCTAACAAAACATGGTAATGTCTTTATTCCTAACACATGAATCAAACTGGCCCGATACACATTATGGCCATTTAAAGCAATCTCTGTTGTATTTAGCCATCTTATCAGTCAAATGTTTAATTTCTTAGGTGGCTTTTTAAGCAGTCATGACTGTTAGTGGTTTGGACACAATTTTTCACAGTAAAAACTTCTCTAGATATCAGTCCACTAATTACACATTTAAGTATGAACAATAGTTTTGTGAGACACGTATTCTTTGTGCTCTGAAAACTATCAGAGATTTTTTTCTGGTGTTTTCTTACCTGTTATTTCCTTCTGCTGATGAATGAAGCCGAGCCGAATCTCAGTTACCTGTACTCATGGGCATATTGTGAACAGGAGCACTGTAGCACTCTTTTAATAGGTCTCAAGGGTTGCATCTATACTAATAGACAAAAGGGGCCAGTGACTGCTCTCTGGCAGCGAGGCAACTGATGTGGGCTAGCATGCACAGGCTTCAGTGCCCCTATTCCCCCAAACCAGGAGACCACATCCAATCTGCGAAGTGTGGATTGCCCATGGCCCATGCTACCTGCCCATGAAGTGAGAAGTGCCAGCTAGACTAGGACAACACTGTGACTGTTTAACAGCATGGACAATCCCATAGGAAGGCACGGGCCTGTGCTCTGGTCCTATTTCATTTACTAGGATAGATATTACCTATTGCATAGACACAGATGGTGAAGAAGGTGGGATCTGAATGCACGTCACTTCTGTAAATTTTTCCCTCTTTTTTTCCTTGTCAGCAAGAAGAAAAAAATAGGTGTACATTGAATGTTGCAAGAAGTGTAGCACCGCCGTGCACCTCTCTTCTGCTTGCTCTCAGACGCAGCAGCATTACTGCACTCCCAGGGATAATATTTTCCAGGAGCATGAGGATCCTGTGGGACCGTCTACGGCTGGACAGAAGGAAGCGTTTGCCAAGGTGCACGCACCGTGCTCCTTGACACGCTGAGGTTGCTCCCCAGGCACGTCCCGCTAGGGCGTTGCAGACCTGCTGCTCCTTGAGCGTGCACAGGAGGTAAAGCTGCCAGCAGTTCTGCTTTGAAGTTTCCTCCTGGCCACAGCATTTGAGGATTTAACTCTTAAGGAGATTGGGGTTATAATCATCTGGATGTGAATCCTAGATTGCTTCGAAGGATTCAATTAAATATGCCACACAATAAAAACGCATGCATAAGAGGTTATTTGGGTTTGGCACCGCACATGGGACTAGAGTCTAATTAGGTCTTTATTGCTAACAACATCTGATTATAACACTGTCTTCATTTCACGATGGCTGTTTCACAAGCTTTCTTTGTGTTAGCTAACACAGGGATGTCTACACCACCAAATGGAGCTTGATGCAGAAATCATCAAAGCAGTGCTGACCAAAACCTGAATTTATGCATGGGCATTCAAAACGCAGATTCTGATTCAAAGGACACTGATGGGCACAGAGAGCTGTGATTCACTTATGTCCACTGATGTTAACAGGCTGTGAAGTCTAATAATCAAAGAAGCTTTTGGGTCATGTTGAAGGCACCAATACTGTGTCCAAGGAGAGTACTGTGCCCAGTCTTGTGGTCAGATGAACTAATTGATTTCTGAACTTTCACAGGGAATAACAACATTTGGACCTGGTGTTGCCTAGGTTCTGGGTGAGAATGGCTTAAAATCATTCAAAGGTTTTAAAAGTGAGGTAGGAGAATACATACTCTCAAAATACTCGCACAGGGCCAGGTAGGCATGAATAAACTGGAAATTTTCTTTCAGGGCAAATATTTTCTACATGCTCGATCCCCTCAGATAAATTTCATTTTTCCAATATCATGGACATTAATTTACAGGTTTCAGTTGCACATAACAAAATATTCTTGAAGGTTTATTTGTGTCATTCCAAATAATCTAACTTTAGAGAAAGCAGCAGATATGGCAGTGCATGCTTGACAGTCAAATCCTGCTGAGCACAGATTTGCATTCAGCCCTGGGTTTCTGGCTTCTTACCAGTAACTGGAAGACTGGTAGTGTTTGCCAAATACACCTTGAACTTAGGTTGCTGTTGAAACTGAGTAAGAATAGAGACATACAGTCAGAGCAAGAGGAAGTTTCGTGATCCATAAAAAAGAAGCAGATGCCTATTTTCACTTATTTATTTCTGAAATAATATTTAATGCCAAAAGAATAAAGACAGTTTGCAAGCTGGTATCATAGCAAAAGGATCATAAATTAGGAACTCTTTCTGAAGTGTGTCACCTGTGATTTTGTGTTAATGCTGCTTTTATTGCTTTTCAGCTGGCACCTGCTAGATGAGTTTTGGATACCATTTGGCCACCATATTTTAACAAGATCTAAATATTTAATTTAATCTTTTATTTCAAAATTATTCATCTTTTGATAACAGCTTTTGCTTCATGTGACAAGGTGGTTGTGATTTCTTGATAGAAGCAATTAATGGTCAAGCTTTTCAGATCGCACCAATCAACTTAACTACACTGAACTTATTTGACCTAGCCCCAAATATTTACTAGAGCCTTGAGATCATCTACAAGAAGTCAAGCTGCATTAATACTGCAAGAAAGGATTAAATATTTGTTTTGGGAATCCATTTATTTGGAAACAGTGGCTTTCTGGGAATGTTTTCCTAGCTTTTGTAAAACTACATATCTTGAACTGCCTTATTGTGCACTGACTGGACTCTAATTTTTGGGGGGTTTTAATTTATTTTAAAAAATGCATGGCACAAACTCTTCTGGTCAGCTCTACTGCTGAAATACAAAAGCCAAAGAGGTGTGAGGTCATATAATGACAGTGTTTGGAAAATATTTCAAACATTTCTATTAGAACTTTATTTGTGATTCATATATTGGAGCAACATAGACTTACACAAATATTGTGAATGCTCTTGAGAGACCATTTTTTTCCTGGATTCCTTTAACCTATTGTATTTTTAATCTTCAAGCAGTGTAAAGATCATGAGGAATGTGCTTTACTTTCATGTGCTTATAATTTTCTCCATGTGAATACAAACATTGTAGTTACATGGGTATTTCACAGTGCAAAATACTCTTTGTAGACGAGTGAAAAAGAGCCGGAAGGCTGACAATGGAAAATACAGTTAAGTTAGCTGAACATACATATTATAAATTGATACACTACACAAAAGGTTGGCCAGTTTGCAAGCTTTACATGTGTTTTCTAAACAGTGAAGACTATCACAAATATTTAAACTAGTGGGAAGGTGAAAAGCATTAACAATGATCTGCCTCATTTTGCAATAAAAATCCAGTGCAACAAAACAAAACACAAGAAAAAATGAAGTCAGTCTCTTTAAGAATGACTTAATTTGTTTCCTGTGGACTCAAACCCTCAGATTTCTTAAACAACACTTCATGAAAGACTAGTTTTAACCACACTGGAATTCCTGCCAGTTGGACCTGTGCACCTGGATCACTTTGGGTACCAAAGTGCAGGAACCTTCAATTTGTGCCTTATGAGGTGACCAGCATCTGCCGTGTGAGATGTATTTTCTCACAAACGCCACCCAAGGAATAAATTTGTGTGTGCGATAGGTACAGAAACGTGTGTTTGTTTTGGAAAAGGCAAGGTCAAAGTCTGTGCTGCCATCAGAGTAGAAGCTGGACCTTTGCAAGTGTCTTTTGTTTCAAAGGAAGTCCATTTCACAGCTTGGAAACCAAGTATGAGAATGAGTCTTATTGTCTAAATTGACAAAGGGCTAAAGTCTTGTCTCAAGGGCAAATGATAAATTGTAGCTGTTGTCTTCATTTCAGTGCTTGTCTTTTTTTTTTTTTTTTTTACTTACTTACTGAATTTACCAGTTATTTTCTTGGCTTGAAAATTAGCCAGAATCATACTTTTAGACAGCTTGAGGGATTTCCTTTTAAGTCAGTAAGCTTAATTTTTACTGCATTAATTTTTAAACATATCTTTCTGGTTTTGTTCTGCTTGGTAGTCTTCCTCTCCAGCTCTTCTACAAATGGGCTTTGCTACTACAAAGTTATTGAGCTCCTGCTAGTGAGTTCCTTCCTTAATCAGTATTGTTGTTGAGTTTACATTCACTGAGAAAATGATTATGACTATACTATGAAAATGAAAATGACTATACTATGATTATACCAAATAGTTAACCGCAAGAAACCCAAACTGTATGTTTAGAAAACCTTTTTAGAGTTTAGCTACATAATTGATCCAGTCTAATATCACTGACCTCTGTTTTTCTGAGTCCTAGAAAGATTGCTTCAGAATTTGGAGACCAGGGAGCCAAAATTTCCTTAATGTGACATATTTTTGCACAGGCTGAGTAGAAACTTATCTCTGAAATACCTTTAAAAGCACTACAAAGCATCAAAATCACCAGATGTGAGCTGGGGCAGAGGACCCACCCTGAGGTGAGTACACATTAGCTGGATGAGCAGGCAGGCTTTTTGAACATAGCTCTCATTAGTTTTAAATCCATCTTCTAATTGATGACATCTGCTTCTGCTACAACATGGCAGCAGCCAAACCAAGCAATGCAAGAAGCAGCAAATATGAGGAGTATAGGGAAAAGGAAATCAGAGATTGTATCTGTTGATTTTTCTCTAAATATGGAAATTCTTATACAATAGACCATCAAATGTAATTTCCTATGTCTTAGAGGACAAGCTGTACATTTTTTAAAATAGTTCAAAAGGTTTACAAACTTAAACTCAGGGTGTGGAAGTGGAAGGAGGGGGCCAGAGGTGCTGTTAGAGAAAAAGAATGGAGTACAGGATGTCCCCCTCCCAAACCTTTTTAAAAAATCACTCAGTTTAAGAGATTTCTGTGTATCAGTACCAGAGGGTCAGTTAACTTGACAGGACTGGGCCCACTGCAAATTGATGACAGGGACATCTTTATATGGAAAAAGTAAAGGAGAGCTGCCATTTCATGCAAGGACAACAGAGAGATCACTTGCCAGCTCCACATGCAGGAGAAGACATTTGATATCAGAGCTGCAGCACATTCCTCGTGCCATTCTGCACCATGTACTGCGAACAGGAGGAGCCAGCAATATCACAATAGCACTCTGCCCTTTGTTGTTCTTTTTCTTCTCTGCTTGAAACTCCAGATGTGCCTCAGTCTGCCCCATCGTAACCTCGCCTCTGTCTCACAGAGCAGTGCTCCATGTTCACCTTCCCACTGAAGGCCACAGCCCTGACCCTTTATTTACCAGGAGTGAATATAGCTAGTGCTGGCTCATTTCTTCTGTTATCTTGTTTCCAAACACTTTTATCAAGTGAATTCAGAAAGCAGCCCTTACTCATTCTGCACTTGAGATTCTGCCAGACAGTTGCAAAAACTTGAAGAAACCACTGCACAGTTTTAGGTCTCTGCTAGGTCAAAGAAGAACAAAAAAGATTTCCAAAGAACTAGGACAACCTCTCTCCCAGTACTTGAAGGGTTGTTCTTTTCTCTTGTCTAGTAATACTTGCTGAGTATGTGGTAATAGACTTGTACAGGCTATTCTTGCCTAATGTTACTAGGACATTACAGTACTGAGAAAATCAACGCAAATTTACAGCAAATAGTGTCAGTTAATAAGCAAAGGGCTGTCAGTGGCAGGCATACAGATTCCTTCAAAAAACAGTCTTGAGAGACTTGACTGTGTCACATACATCCCAGTGCTCAGCTTTGGAAATGCCTTTGTCTGAAAGAACTTTTCTGGGTGAACCCAAGATCCCTGAATGAGGAGCAATATGAAAGGTAGAGGCTTTTTTATGCAGGCAGACTCACAGTCCTTCCCAGAAGACGAGTGATCAAAGCTGACAGCTTGAATGATCAACAGCAGTGATTTTTTGTTTCCTCCCAGATTTCAGGCTCATACACCATTGCCCATCAGTAAGAGGGCTGAAACAAACAACCAAAAAATCACATATACCTATATAGGTGGAACACAGTGATTTCGGATGAACTGAAGAAGGGATTAAGAGCCTGAAATGTAACCCTATTTTTCCACCTGTATCAGCTAGTTTAATAAAGACTTAATAATGTTTTCCCTGCAAACCCTACTTCCTTATATCCGTACAGCATGATAGCTATGCAAACACTCTCACCGTCCGGTGCACCTGTTCTTGTGAAATAACAGAAAATTTTGGACAGGCACCAGTAGGGACAGGGAACCTTTCCTATTTATTACAGTAGCTAAAGCTGCCTGTTTTGATTGTAAATTTTAGACAAATTACAAGCTGTCTGGAAAGGCAGGAAGCTGTGAAAGAGAAGATGATCAAGTATTCTTTCAAATTTTAAGAAGCTATTTTTTCTGTATTTATAGGAAGGTGGGATTGAGGAAATATACAAGAAGATGAATACAACACAGGCTCTGAGAGTCACTCAGATGTCTTTCTCTATGACCAGCTGCCCTCGGGAACAAGAACTCACCTGGATTTGAACAGACCATTTCTCTGGCCTCAGCAGCCTTATGCTGTTTTGCAGAAGGTGCAAATCCAACACCTGATATAAAGGGAAAGGAAACAAAGAGTGAGATTTCCCTACCAGCAGGCTCCTCTGACTTACTGTAACTTCAAAGTTACAGCAAGCACTCTGAAGGTGGCTGGGAAGGTTTCTCAGGCAGGAGGAAGTTCTGAGTAACATCGATGCACAGCGAGATTAGCATATTTGAATTTAACAGCAATGGTGCAGCATACCTGCAGGTAAGGAGAAAAGGGTACCAAAGCAGGAACGCTGGAATGCGTATAAGGTTCAGTTTACACACAAGGACTTCCACCACAGGCACTTACATCCCCTGGAGTTTTTTGGAGTGGCTTCATAGCACTCATCAGTCTAAAGGAAAGAACAGAGCAAATGCCTGATGATGCACATTTTATGCACCAGGTAATCTTGAGTCAGAGTGACAGTGGTGTCACCAGTTATTCTGGTAATGGCCTACTGTGAGTTCTTTGAGACTCACAGAAACCACTTTCGCTCTCAGCTTACACAGTGATATTGTAGACAAGTAGGAATAGTAATGAGCACTTAGTCCATCACCTCCTGTGAGAGCTTCCATGATCTGTTCTTAAAAATCTCTAACAAGAAGGGTTCCACACCTTTAAATTCCTATCTCAGTGAGAATAATCAGGATCACACAATTTTATAGCTGGAAGAGAAAATATTTATAATGAGAAATGATTTGGCAGAAATATTTCAGAGCTATAACCTCATCCTGAAATGTGAAACAAGAGAAATTAATTGTTGGAGACGGCTTAGTTACACTTGATTGATAATAGGCCTTGGAAAAACTCATGAAAAAGAAAAGAAGGATGATGAAGAAATTTTACCTGAAAGCAGATGCAGTCCTTGAAGAGAAAATTTTCTTTTCACAATACTGTCTTTCAAACTCTTTTTTAATAAATTTTTTTGAGCTATTAATTAGAAACAGCTTACCCTATCAACAGATCAGCAACTCATCAATGCAATACAAGTCAGTTGCATTTCATGGACACTGAGTGATTCCTGGAGAAAGGTAAAATGTTATTGTAAGAGAATGTCTACAGATTGGATGTTGGACTATATTGAATTCCTGCTCACTAGAGAAAAATGATTGGCCAGGGTGGGAAACATCTATCTGGGTTTTAAGAGAACAGCCTGGATAGAAACAAAGAGAAGAGACCAGGAGCAGGCCTAGGGGATGGAGAGTACACTTTAGGATCCTCTTCTAGGAAGGAAACTAAAGAAAAGCCAAAAAGATATAGGCAAGGAACAGAGATACAGAAAAGTCCTACAATGAGCCTTGGTGAAGAGTAGTCATGTGGCCCAGGCAGAGCACATCTTCTCTGTGAGATGCTATGAACCACAAGAGCAAGGAAGAAAATTTGAAACCAAGTAAAGATGTCCCAGAGACGGAACAATGTAGAAAGTAGTCTAGAGGGACAGAGAGGAGCCTGGTGGAGCTCATTTTAGCTGCTTACTTCAGATCCTCCAGGCCCACAGTAGAATCAATGGTCACATTCTCCAAAAGGGCATGAAAGGAGAAAACTTGCGGATCGAGGGTATGGAGCAAACCAGGACATGAGGCAGGGAGTGGAAGAACCAGTGAGTAGCTCAGATGAGCTCGATAGACAGTTGCCTGTGGGACTTTTTTATCTTGATAATGATGGGAGAGCTGAGTGTGACGTGCCTGAAGCACTGATTCACAGGCATCACCACTGAAAAGTAAGAGCAATGGTCAGCAGGAAAGTTGCAGAACATACAGCCTGATCAGGAAGCATGTGGCCAGATTCTTCTAGCTGAAAGCACTTGCAAAAGCATCTGAAAAAATCCCTAGCTGAGGAAAATGTCAGGGTCCTCAATTCCTATTAAAATCTTCCATGAACTTCTTTGGTGCAGAATTAAAAAATCAGGATGCTAAATATAGAAGACAAATTATCTCTTTTGATGTATTGTGCAAGATCAAGAGCGAACTTAAAAATCAACACGTCTGTTGTTACCTAGGAAATTAATAGTTCTATTTTTTAATTTATTATGAAGACAAACAAACAATGATACATTTTGGCCACCATGATATATTATATCATTTCCCTCTGAACAAAGTTTCATCTCCCTTGTTTGTGTCCAAAACCAGTAATGCCTTCAGCAAGGTGTTGCCAAAGGCCCCAAAAATATTTCATTCAGCTGACACTTCTGAGAGCAAACTGGGATATTTCCTTTTCAGTGATTCATTGATGTAAGCCTTCTCACATGCCCTGCAAACATAAAATTTAAATCGCTTCTCTTTAATGAACAGATCAGATGGCAACAAGGCAAACATGCCTGGAAAGATTTAATATGTACTGGCAAGAGAGGAAATCATCAGGAAATGGATAGTTCTTCATGCTAATGAATGTGTCCCAACAAAAATGCATCTATTATATTCACTATTCTTCCATGAGAGCATTTTTAGAATATTTATTCTGAGCAGACGAACAATATTCAGAAAAATATGCATTGTATTTGTTCATTTTTGTCCCAGGGTTTCACTTAACAATGGATGACATGAAGGTTTTCCTGAGTTCAACATTTGCTTTCCAGATTTGTGAGATTCAGATAGCTTGGAGCCATGATGTAATCTTAATGATTTCCCACTATTCTCCATTAGGGCATTCCAGTGCTGTAGGAGTATTGTGCCGTATTGATAACCCCCTTGAGAAGACTTCAGTGAAAGCCCAGTGGGTGTGGTAGTATGAAACATGGAGATGCAACGCTCCTCAGCATGAAGACATCACCAAGGATTAAATGCTCCCGACTTGCAGCCAGAGAGCAGTAAGAAGCTTAGCAGGTGTCCTGGCACGGGGACCAGGACCGCATGTGCATGCTGGGGAAATGCAGCAGGAACTGATCACCTCTCAGTTCCTGAAGACCACTGTGAATACATGAAGCGTGTTACCTCTTTCAAGAAAAACAAAAATGAAAGCCAACCATCCCTTTATCAGACAGATGAAAAGTGCTGTACATTTACAAAAAAAAAAAAAAAAAGAACCAAAAAATGTACATGGAAAACATACTAGGCCTCATACCTATTTATCAGGTTCATTCAAGTGTCATTGAAACCTTGTTACAAAAGAGCAGAATGATTTAATTACCTTCCCTTGGGGTATGTGCCTCCTGTCAAAGGGTTGTCCAAGACTGAGCTATGTCTGCTTCAAGTTCTTGGCTTCTCCTTGGTTCCACTTTGATTTGGCTCAGTTTTACACTACTTTTCATCAGTGAGGCATTTTGACAGGCTGTTTAAGTAGCACTGCTCAGTACTCCATACAGAGATAGCATACTGTTAGATCTCAGTTGACCTTTACTCTTTACCTAGTGGAATTAATTTGCCCTAACCTTGTTAGTCTTGGTGGCAGTTGTCTAGGTATAACCTAGTCATTTGTGCTCTCTATATAATAAACAGAGAAACCCAGAAATCACTAGGGGACAACTGATCTCATTAGCACATGGCTGCTTAGGGTGGGTGGGATTCTTGTCCATTGCCCATAGAGGGAGCCTCGGTGACTGTGCTGAACTCAAACTGAGGCAATTTCTGTGCCTGCAGTTAGATGAAATACATTTCCACCTTGAGTATCATTTTGATCCACCCTCCTGAATTGTGGCTGGGGCATGAAACTGCTTATTAAAGGCTCATTAAAATATCCAGTTTTCTTTGATGATGAAACAAAACAGAAAAGGTCATCAGATATTTGCTTTAAATAGGCCAAGGGTCACAAGAGATAGGATAAAATGTAATCATCAACTTATAGCAGCATTCTCATGCCCAGCCTACTATTTCCAAGTGGATTGCAAAAGTCTAGCATTTTCATAATCAGGTCACAGATGACTAAAATCAGTTCCAAAGGTTAATGCCTATGATAGCTCTTATTGGTAGTAAGTCTCAGTTCATAGAATATTTTCTCTGCTGTTGCAGTAAGAAAACATTATTGTAAAGTAAACCCTATTATTACGGGAATCTATTATTGTTAGATTTCTTACCAACTATAAAAATGCTCAACTTGGGAACGAAGAGTCTTTTTCATTAACAAAATAAAGCAACTATTTCTGACTCTTCATCGCTTTTCTGCAATAAAACCTTGCCATATTTTAACAGTATTTTGCAAAGTAGCCCTGACGCATAATTGTCATAATTATTAATGTGTTTTAGTAGGGACCTCCTCCTTGGTGTCAGCCTTTCAGAGATGCATCCATCCACCCTTTGACTCATGCTGAGGTAGTTGGTGAAGAAATTTGTCTTTGGTACAATTCTCTGAGGATTTGTTAGCTAATGGGGCAAGGCAAGAGCAGGAGGAACAAAACAGAGCTGGAACTATTTTACAAAAGCACCGCTAAATTCTGAGTTTTACCTTGTTTGTTGCCTTAAAGGAGAGAAAGTTTTGCCTGGTCAGTATTTGGACATTGATCTCTATAATCCGCAGGGACGCCAAAGGAGGCAGTAGCTCCTCTGATTACATGCTTCCTATGAGAGCCAGAATGTAAGCAGATGAACTTCTTTAATATTTCTACCACTGAGGCTATTTACTTGCATGATGGCTTGATAGGGAGATCATAAGGTTCATAACCGTATCTCCACAGAACTTAATTTTTTGCTTTACAGCTGACAGCCCAATGGCTCCAAATTATCACACACAGGTGCCACTACAGACAGTACATACCCATAGCAGCTCCACACACTCCATGAAGCAACAGAAATGCTCAGACACATGGTTACCTTCTGCTGTCCCATCTGGACTGAAGGGGCACTGCCCCAGCCTGCTTGAGGCTTTTCAGTCACACAGCCAGGGTCAAGCCTCAGCATTGCTCTCAGCACACCCGGAGTGCTAAATTAGGTTTTGTGGTCATGGCAGAGAAGGTTTTAGATAAGGTGGGCATGCGCAGGCGTCAATAAGGGAGAGGCTGCAGAAAGACATGGGCAAATGGGAAGGGGTAGCAGTATTTTAGAAGTTTCTAGAAGTAGAATAGTATTTGGGGCAAGAAGAAGATTCTCTCCTGCTTTCTCAGGCTTTCCCAAACTCTATGGTCACCTCCTCCATCCTCCTTCCATGGACATTTATGCCTCTTTCCATCATTGCATGCAACGTCCATATCTGTTAGCTATCAAACCTGCCTTCTCCATAGGGCAGTGAACCTCTATTCTGTTACTTGAGAGTCCTTTGTTCATATATATATTAAAAGCATACATAACTATAGAAGAGGGTTGAGGAGGCAGGCCTGGCCTGTTAATGGGCAGAGGAGGCAGGCTGCCACCCCTTGCTCGCTCTTTGCTTCGGTGCCATGCTGCTTTTTGTTCACCAAATGAGGTTGTAAGAGTAGGCCTTCCTGCAGGATGTCCAAAAGGACGTCTCCACCTAGATGTGCTATAGCGCTTTGAAAGCAAGCAACTAACACCATTATAGTAAATGTTCCCACATTCATTTCCTTTCCTGAGACAAACACAACTTTTTGTCTTTCTTTATAAAAAAGAACATGGCAAATCTCCTTCAGAAACGATTCTACATTTCATTGTAAGTAAGATTTTTTTAATTCCTAGTGACATTCTTTCTTGCCAAAATGGAGACAGTCTACACTCCTCCCTCCCAAAATGTTCCCCCAGGAACACTTTGTACTTTCCCTTAACTGTTCACTACATTCACTGGAGCCCAGCTGCAAAAAAAATGTCTCAACTTTGCATCTGGATTTCCAATCAGTCACAAATTCATGGCTGTTTTCCCAGACAGAGAGCAATTAAATGAAACCTGTAAAACCCATTACTGAAACCTCTGGAAACATCAGTTCACTCAAACAAAATTCTGTTCTCAGTATTTCTCAGCCTAAGCTTTCAGTATTAAACTGGGATTTTATAAATATTTAGAGAAAAATCACTCCCAAGTTCACCTGTTGCCTCTTTCCCTCTTCTCTTTAGCTCACTAATACTATGTTCCATTTTTTTAAATTTTGCTTTGTTTATGTCTTACTTCCACTTGATCCACAAACTGAACTGAGGCTTTAGGTATCAAGGCAACCCAGCATGGACAACTGCCTCCACCTTTCACAGACCAGTAAAACTCAAGAGCTCCTGCTTTGCATCAGCTGCCTTACTGGAAATGATGAAGTGCTTTTTTGTCTCTTCATGCTTGTTAACACAGAAATGCATAGTTTGACTAACATAACCCTGTAATGTGGTCAAAATAATAGTTTTCTGGAATTACATCTTCATATTATGCTGACCTGTTCTTAAAAAACACTTGAAGAACCATTTCATATTCTTTTTGTGCATTCTTCTCTAATTAGATACACACTTGCGTCATACATTTTGAGGTTTTTACTAAGGATCCACGATACTCCAGACAACCAAGCGTGCTAGTAGATTTGACACCCTTATAGGGTGCAGAACTAAGATAACAGTTCGATTCTGGAGAAACTAGCTGCCTTCATTGTTTTTCAATGCAGCTTTTGCAAAGAATGTAATAGCGCTTTCCCTTTCTATTCACAGGTCAAGTCCTGTTAAATAATGTGCAGGAAAAGCCACATTCAAGTGACACTCTTCTGAACACATTGTAGAGAAGAGAAGAAACTTATTCCTCTCTAAAAATATTCCAAATAGAAGAAGGTAGCATCTGTAGGATGCCATGTTCCAGTTCTGTCCATTAAACGATCTCTGGGAGGCTACTGTTAAGGATTCAAATCTTAAGTAATCTCAAAAGCCCTGTCAATCAATCAGCTGCAAAACAAAATGGTTCACCAAACGTTACCAAGACAAGACTTTCTTCTTTGTCTTTATACTCTGCGACCTGGGATGATGGTGACTATTTTTGCATCAGGGTTCTCCACCTTGCAAGCCTACAGCTGCAAATTCTGTCTGGATAAAGGGACTTAGATACACAGTCACATCTTCTTGAGCACCACCAATTTTATCACAAGAGGCAATAAGCACCTTTATCAAGTTCTGCCCAAACAGTGCTTTTTCCCAGGGCTTGCAATAACAATTTTCTCAAATTCCTAAATTTCTCAAGCCAAAAAGCAGCTAATTTCTGATCTAACTTGCACAACACATATTAGGTATCACTCCTCCTGTAATTTCAACATTGTCCTGGTTTCAGTTGGGATAGAGTGAATTGTCTTCCTAGGACAAACCAGAAACCAGGACAAACATAAACCCATAAGTTCTGCTGTAATTGAAGTGGTGGTACTAGTGAATAAAAAAACTCTATAAAAACCTAGCTTCTATTCATAGCAATGCAACCAACTTTCTGGGAATATCACTGTAACTAACACTCCCTATACCACTTTCCCACCTATAAAAGAATGACAGTGATGAAAATCTAATATGGCACTAAAGACCAAAAGAAGAACTACACAAACTAGCAAGATATTATTACAGAGTGATATAGATAACATGAAGAAAGATACCCAGACTCGCAGCTATGTAGTGTGTCCTGAATTTTTTCTTTCAGCCAGAGAGTTGCAAAAAATGGGGACAATTTTAGTGGGATTGGTTGTGATGAGGCTCACAAAGGCAGGATAAGGATCGGGCTAATTTTTTTTGTACTGATGATTTACCATAAACTCAAAAATATGCATCAGTTAAGCACCAGCGTATCATGACTCTCCATCTATAGTGTCCCTAAGATCGTTTAGTTCCTAAATATGGCCTAAAGTGGGTATAATACTAATTTACTTAGTACAGAGGTGTCAAACCTCAAACCAGTCAGCTAGATCTGGCTTGACAAACTGGTTAATCTGGAACAGCTCTTCCTGCTCTCTTTCCCCAAGCGATAGGAGGGGACTGCTCCATAGTGCCAAACAAACTGGTCTGGCAGAACCAGCCAGCCTTGGCCACCGGCCTTCCACCACCAGGACTCATGGTGCCTCCCATCACAGGGTGACATCTGGGAATGGGCTGAATTCATTGCTCAGAAAACTGCAGCCTTCTCCTGGCTCTTTTCCTAGGGGCTTCTCAGAGGTGGTCAGAAAGCCAGCAGAAACCAGAAATATTCACATGTTTTAAGAGTTATATTTGCATAAATTCAAGTCTTCAGGACATTGCAATGTCAGGAGATGAGGTGAATGACCACGTGCTTGTGAGGCCTGCTGTATAAAGATTAGGTGCTAGGGACTTAGTCTGTCATCTATTTTATTATTGTGGTTTGTGTTGCATTTGTCTTTAATTAAAAGACAGCACATCCATTAGAAGTAATAAGACACAATTTCAGTACTTAGTCCAGAAATGGTACAAACTATACCGCTGACATAGGCAAACCAATACCAGAAAATTTGCAGGCCTCTCAATGTGGACAGGAGACAAAGGAGTCTAAGCACATAAAAATAGGGTGGACGTAACCACTTAAAGCATGTCCTAACCATTCAAGCAGTTAAAAAAAAAAGATCTTTGTATTAACATTTCTAGTTTAAATGGTGTTTGTTCGCCTCAATATATATTTTCCACTCATGTGGGAGAAATATGCAGAAAATGAACAGTTGCAGGCTTTGTGGTTTTTATGGAATCATTCGAGGCCATAATGCTCAGTGTGATGACATCTCCCCATGTAGGCAGCACTGGGATATATGGCTAGAGTCAGCTTTTTTACCTATCTGGTCCCTTCTCAGCTTTTCTATTGGTCCATGAAGCATCTTTCATGCCACTATTGAAGACTGCGTTCTGTAGGTTGGTGACATTGTGGCTGGACTCCTCCATTCACAATCCAGCACTGTCATCACCCCATTTTGCTATCATCTCACATGGTCAGAGGCCTGGGCTATTGCAGCACGTCTAGCAAAATCAGTAAAAGGCTGAACAAAAGAAACAAGTGTGCAATAACTCATTACTAGTCTGAACAGCTGCTCGGATTTCTGAAGAAACGAACTTTCTAAAAGGGTTGAATTTTCACACACACTCATTTATGTAAGTCATATTAAGAGGGCTTGTCCCTGTCCTGCAGGGTAGAAGGAGAGAATGAAAAAAAGTGCTCTGAGGAGGTATTGCGCCTTTTCTAAGAGGGTAGCATTCAGAAACTTGACATTGATGCCTTTTGAAATGCTGAGATCCCCAGATGCACATTCTTCCTTCATAGATTACATTCCCCTTGGAGCAATGAGCATACAGCAGCTGTCTTCTTTCCATCAGCAAATACTGTACCAGACTTGCTGGATGGAGACTTTTGCTCTCTGACGCAGTGCTGTGAAAGGATAAACCATGCCGATGTGGATACTCCCATTCAGGGCAGTAAAGGGCAAGGAGCTGAGGATTACAGCTTTGTTCACACTACTGTAAGAGTAGTTGGTTTTGATCCCTTGTGGTCTCATGAGTAAAAATTACAGCTGCTTCTCCCTTACCTACTTATCCTATAATCCACCAAGCAGATGTGCTGTGCAACTCAGAGAAAACTGCTTTGCAAAATACAAAATTTGGGTCATGCAACAGTCTGCATTGATGAATGTAGCATTTGTACAGTCTCCAACACTTTAATTTCTAAGGTCTTTAGTCTTTCCAGAACATTAATTTGTCACATTAGGTTCCTTAATGAACATGTTTGGAACAAGGACATACACACCTCCATTTTTTTCCCGTCTTCCCATATCCATTTTGCATGATCCCTGTAAATGCCGGACAAAACCACATGCCTATCATTCAGGGCACCCTAGGGAAGGTTCCCCCAAAGGGAGACAGATGTATCTTTTGTGGAAATATGGAAACAGCTGTAGAGGGAGTAGGTGTCAGGAGAGCTTTCTCAGCCAAAACACTTCCCAAGGCTCCTGCTGAGGCAGGGAGGTTCTGCACCACTTCCAGCACAGCCGGTACCATGCCACGCTTTGCTGACTCAGGGCTGAGGCTCATATCCAGCAGCCTCTCACCTGGCTGATGCAATCATTTTCAAAACATTTCAACCACTTGCCTTTCACCTGGGAGGTGCAGGCAACATAGAGTGTGCACTACAGGAGCCTTGGGTGATTTTATTTCAGATTGTGAAATGCTGGCTATTGGGCAATGATAAATCCACTTTAAGCCTCATTATCTCACTGCTTTAAGAAGTGAAAGCACATCTGCAAGCATATCTGAATTAGCTTTCCAGAATGAGGCTTTTCCACAGCCTGTTTTGAATAGAGCTAACTTATATCCCTGGAAAATCGCCTCCCCAAGTATCTTCTCTGCTGACCTGGTTTTAAGTGTGGTTATAGTCCCATCTCATGGCCCTAGCAATCTACAGTTGTACCAAGCAAATTTTAAAGAGGCTTTGAAAGCGATTCCTTTATCATAATATTGTCACCATAAATAAGGCCACAATGCAAGACTGAAGTCTTTAGTTACCATGTTCTCAAAAGACCATGTGATTCTTCCAGAAAAAACAATAGAACCAGTAAAAAAAAAAAAAGTGATATACAAACATATCAGTGCGATCGAAATGTCTTGAGAATTGACATTCCTTCTTCCTTTTGGGTCCTCTGATCTCTTCTCTCTACCTCTTCTATCTCTCCCTGCTTGTGTTTTCTGCTTATGCAGAAGAATAGTCAGAGAATACAGACAGCCCTTGAGTTTTTTTTAAAGAACACTTTAAAGCGTGGAAAACTACAATGTTTCAGTAGGAAGAAGAAAGCAAATTTAACATAACACCTTCCTGGCAAAGAGCTGAAGTGCCAGATGTAGCGCAAAGTGAAGCATCACACTGCTTTTTACTTCAATGTCCTATCCTGTTCTCTTCCACTGTCATATATTCTCCACTCAGTACCCGCTGGACACCTGATAGCTGTATCCAACTATTTTGTGGGACAGCCCCTTTGGGTCCTTTTCTTCCCAGTGCTTCAGTCTGTGCTGGATTCTAGATGACCTGTTCTAATATCACCCCTGTGACAATATCCTTCTTCCAGGTGTCATTTCAGTGTGCCATTTACATTCCCCTTTAAATTACGGATTACTCACGGTTCAAAATGCTTCCCTTTCAGCTTCACTAAAGTAGCACTAGGTGTAAGTGGTGGGATTTGCCCTAGACCTTCATTTTGAGGGCACAAAGATAGAGGACACAGAGTGGGTCTGAAGAAACAAAGGCCACTCCTTGACACAATAGACAATTTAATCCAAGATAGAGATTGCAATCTCAGTTCTTCTCCACAGAGATCATTGAAATGAATAGGATACCTTTATGAAGGAGGCTGCTAGAATTATAGCCACATAGTGCCACAGTACAGGGCACTAAGCAAACACATATTGTGTAGATTCAGTCCAGAACAGGCTACAGAAAACCATATTATTGTTGCAAACTTACTATTGTTCCAGTTGCACATAGCTTGAATTCCACAATTACAGTAGCTACAATGCCTGTAAAGGATATTCTCTAGACCTGCAGGTCAGCTAGTTGCTCAGATGGCATACCCTGAGTACATCCTAAAGCTGTTAAGTTTAACCCCACACCAAAAAGGGGGAAAAGGTGGGACAAAGGATCTGCCACAGGAGGATAGGAGGAAGCTTACTAATGGGACAGAAAAAAAGAAGAGAGGAAACCTTAGTCAGAGTGCTAGCGTGGCACCAGCAGGCATCAGTTCCTTATTCTAGTGAGGGATTTGGCCTTTGCCCCATGTTAATGGGGCCTTTGTAAGTGCCAGAGTTCAATTAGTCAGTCTAAAAATACCTTTTTAAAAAGGAAATTTTTGGCACCATGTTCTCATACTAAATGTTCCTGCCACAGGGACAGCATCACCAATGACCTGGTGACCCACGTACTGAGGGACAGTCACCTCCTCTGCCACCTTGCCAGCTCACTACGCACTCGGGCTGGACACCTCTTTGTCCGGCAATGCCATGCCACACTGCCAATGCCTCGTGGGCCTGCCAAGTGACAGATTTTCAGAAGCTTATAACTAATGAAATCGAGTCCAGTTTTCACTGGCGCAGTATAAGATATTCCCCTTCAGTGGGGCTTATGTCTGGCTCACTCCATGCTTTTTGATTTTTTGGTGCCAGACTTGCTCAAAAAACTGTGAGTGAACTTACCACAGGGAAGTTATTTTCTCATTTTTCCTGTAAAACTCAGCCAACAAACAAGAAATACTTCCAATAGTCTTCCTTTTTTTTGTTTGAAAGCCCAAATTCAAGGCACTTGCCAATAGAAAGATAAATGTTTTTGAGAAGTATGAATTGTTCCCCTCATGAAAACAGAAGCCTGGAAATGTGTAAGCAACCACAGGAGTTACTGGTGCTCCAGTTACATTACAATAAAGCTAGACAGTTTTGCTAGTGTGCACGCATGTAAAATGAAACTGCAAGTGAGTGTGCATTCTTCTTTTAGACAAATTTGTCATATACCTCAGTCACATGTATTATTACCAAAGAAAAAGTGATTATAGAAGAAATAAATATATTTTGCTACATTTCTTTCTCATCCACAGTAAGCACTTTGCATACACATGCACAAAGTAGCACACCCTGTTTTCCTCTTTCCAAAAAATCAACTTTCTTGAGAAAAAAAAGTTACTTTATCCACACGAACATGCATGCTACATGCATGAGATATTTATTGACCTTCCTACTGAAAGTCACCCAGTTCTCCAAGCTATCAGTTCGTACATCGGTTCTAACATTCTTTCTAAGTACATGTATAATTTCTCCATACATGTGCGAGCTACTCATCAACAAGGCTGTTTTGCAAATATGCTATCTCAGATAGTATGCCAATGCCTCAGAGCTATGTCTCCAGCTCATTTGGATATGAACGAAAGGGCTGAGAAACAAAGTGTTTGATTTAAAATTGAACTACTGAAATAAAGGATTAAAAAAAGAAAGCATTTCTATTAGCGGAGGTAAAAATCTACCATTTTGTCATCTAAAGTTAAATCCCAGTTGCCGTAAGCAGTTCATTTACTTACATTAAAATGAAATTTATCCAATTTGATTCAGAAAAAAATCATGATTTTTTAAAATTAAAAAATATTTAACCTTCATTTTGTTTAATTACATCATTGCAGTTTTTCATTTGGAAATGACATTTTGACATAAGATTGAGACACCTAAATGTGTAATGGGTGTCGATCTGTGCTCTAGGTATATAAATCTCTTCATGTTCAGCAGATATCTAGCTAGTACAGTTGGTAGAGCCTGTACTGCTGCTTAGCTGACCAGTAAATAAGTGTCTACTTTAGGGTGAGCTGGACCACCAGGCTGCACTGACTGGGTTGACTCGAGGCTCATTTCAGCTGCCTAAACATAGGCATCCAGTGCCACCATAGGTGCCTTGGGTGTCCATCTGGCCTCAAGCTGCCTCCAGCAGGCCGCAGGACTTCAGTAGGTCCCACATGGTAACCACCAGCCAAGTGGAGAAGACCCAGTGCCTCCCAAATGATGCCAGGCACTTGTGTAGGGGCATTGGATTGAGGGAGGCCCCTAAAGCACATGTGGACACCTCAGGGAGACAGCCAAATTGTGTGTCGCAGGTGGGAGCAGAATCCTGCCTTTTGTTTCTTTTTGTTCAAAAGATTAAAACCAGCACCCAAACCCCTGATGGATTCAGCAAAAAAAAATTATTTTCCTCAGAACAATTTTTCAATCTTTCAGTTTGGCCAAAAAGGGAAAGGAAACCAGTTCTTCCCTTCCATTTCTATCACTATATCCCATTTAGCTGGATCCTGCCAGGGAAGATAAAAGCAACAGTCAGACTTTAGAAGTATACATAGGATCATGAATGCTTTTTTGCCATAGAGCTAACCCATGGCATTTCTAACTCATGTGAATTTGTTTCAGTTACATGGCCTATTTTTACAACTGTTCATCTTTCCCCATTCATGCTCTTTGCCTTTGCTTCCTCACTCTTAGTACTCTCTTTTTTTGAAAAAGGACCTCTCTGTTGGTGAAACTCATACATTAATTTATATGCTTTTCTCTGTAACATACTTCATACAATGATAACCTGTTGAAGAGCACAAGGTACTTGTGCCTGAATATCATGTTTACCATCAGTTTCCTTGGAGAAATTGAAGAAAAAAGGCCTAGAAAGTGTCTGCCTTCCATGTTAGAAGAGTCTGCCTTGCAGGTGTCAGACACAATCTACACGTGGAACACATACTCATTCCATACTTCAAATATTTTTCACTATTAGAGCATTTTTGAAAGACCTCAGCTGATATTTTTGTGTGCAAAAAAGAGCAAAAGCATTTGCCCTTCTGTGATTTCCCAGTATTTTTATTTAGCCTTGTAAAAATTAAGTTAGCAAAAACCAAAATAATCTAATCAATACCCCAGGCAAAATTTCCTTCAAGAGTGTCTAAAAACTCCAACAGTACAAAGCAGTATAAAGTCCCAATCCAGCAATCTTCCTTAAAATTTGCCATAAATTTTGAATGGATTTTAAATGCATTTGAATGATCCATCATTGCTTGCTGCAAATTCCTGAGCCTTTCCTCAAAACTGTCACAAGTAAATATTTAAATTTTTAAGCTACTGCCTATGCTATCACCCATACCCCTGCCATAATAAGAAGCTGTTTTCACTTTCTAGCATGATATCCAGTATTACAGCAAGACATGCTTTTAAAACACCCCAGAAAAGCAGACAGCTCAGTTTACAATGGAATCCAGTTAAAACTATAGTTGATTTTTATAGGCATCAAACAGCTTTTAGCCTGTTTTGGAGTCCTGAGACGTGTCTGATCAGTCATCCTCACTTTCATGATCAGAGAGTTAACACGCTGTTGCAGATGGCTAACTACACAGAGACGTGCTCCTTATCAAGGCAGAGTTTCTTCTTACATAAGAGTTAACCAAAAGATTAAGTGGAAAGATAATGACTGAGTAGTCCAGGTGCTGAACTGGAAGACAACAGCAGCTTGGAAAGATATTTCCGTTTTTTGGCTGGAGAACAAATAATAATACGAAATAAAGACTTTTGATAATTAGTTGCACAATTGCAAGTGGTTTTTCTTTTTGTTTTGGTTAGGTTTCTTTAGGAAAAAGTAGTTTTGTCAAATGAACGTGTAGATAATTCAGAGCACAGCTCCAAGAAGAAAGCATTGCCTTGCTGGAGGGAGAGGGCAACATCAGCCTCCGCAGCGCTCAGGACACGGGAGGCAGAGTGGATATCCAAGAGCCCTGGAGCCAGAGGGCTCACGTCTTTGGACAAAGGAGTGAGCACACAGGCCTTGACCCAGCGTAGCTGCCTGGAGCCGGCGCTGTGGGTGCCACCGGGCCTCCAGCCACCTCCACCAGGCCCCAGGGCTTCTCCGCCTCCCACCTCGTGTCCGCCAGCCCACGGCAATGCCTGCGGTGAGCCAGGGCGCTCGGGCAGCGCCCGGCCCATGCTCCGCTCCAGCTGCGCACCGTCAGCCGCAGCCCCGGGCGCCCTGGACACCCACTGGCACAACGCAGCTACCGCTGCCGGCAAAGCCAGGCCCAGACATGCTGTGAGCTCCTTCAGGGATAGGCGCTGAGGCCCGTAATCTTTTTGGAAAACAGCTAAAATAGAAGGAGTATTTGCTGGGGCTGCTGGAGCGAGAGGGAGGTTTCTAACGCCCCAGTGGCTATCCCTTGGACTTGTGCAGTAGCAGCTCTTGACCCAGGGCCCGGAGGCCATCCAGCAGCGGGCAGGGGGCTGCGGGCCGTCCTGCTGCTGCCCATTTCCAGGCCGGCCCACCATCAAGAGAAAATAGGAGCCTGAAAATGCCTAAGCAGGATTTTTGGACGGTCTGTCTCCATGCCGTCCCTCTGCACTGGCACCGGCCCAGGCCCAGCTGCTTTCCCACAGGCTCCCTGAGGGCCGAGGTCCAGCAGCCATGTCCAGCGTCCAGCAGCTGCACCCAGCTACCCAGCTCTGCCGACCGCTGCTTTGGGTGCAGCCATCTCCGTCTGCAGGGCTGGCGATTCCTCCCGTGTCCGTGCACAGCCGCGTCCCCAAGTGCCAGGTTGCTACCAGAACAGTCAGTTCCCAATTCAGTGCTTGTGTAGGCTTTGTGCCTTTCCCTTCCCAGCTGAGCGAGGCCTGCATGGCATTGCAGCGAGGAGGGACATGGTGGAAAACGTGTCTCCTGTTTAGCAGGTTTCCACAGCAGGTTTCCGCAGAAAACCACATGTTTTCTGTCACGCGTGGACTTCAGCACCAACAAGTGTCCCACAGGACAAACTGCTTCACAGCAGTCTCTCAAGAGCTTGGCCCACATAGGGGCTCCATAGCATCTCCTAAATGTGGCACATGGGCAATAAAGAACCTGCTCTCCTCTTCCTTCCTTGGATGCCATGGCTACACACACATAACTAGGCACTGATCACTTCAGTTACTGATACTTAAATTGAATTTAGTTTGAACAGCAGCAGAACAAGATTGAAAAATCTGAGTAAAAGAAAAAAATATTTGGCACTTGTATGGCCAGGAGAGAAAGAAACTAAACTCAAATAGCCTTTTTCAAGGACAACTCTCCGTTTCAATGAGTTCAACAAAAGTGCAGCTCCAGAGAGACAAAATGTTCCTTTCTAGATAGTAGTTGCTTTTTTTAAAATACAGACTGAGGTTCTGCTATTACCATAAATTCTGACTTTAAAAAAAGACTGGATAAGCCTGGCTAGCTTAACTTTGGTTGCGATCACAGGGAATACTTCACAAACTTGCTTGTAGAAAGCAAGTAGAAATTTAATGCTATTTATATTGCTTGGAGGCAGAGATCTGGTTGAAATCGCAGTCTCATTGAAGTTTTAGCTGCCTATGCTGCAAAATGCAATATTAATGAAAAAATCTGAAGGATTAATTTCTGAGGCTTAAAAGTATTTTTGCAAAGAAGGTAAACCTCATTACCATGACATCAAATCCTTCTTTTTTTAAATTGCACAAGCCAACTAAAAAGGAATATTTGCTTGAATTCAAAATAATGAATGAATAATAGACAGAGGAAGGGGTGTCACAGGAAAGCAGAGTGAGTATTACAATTTTTCCTAGTAAGAAATGAGACCAGAAGCACCTGTTCCTGGGTATAGCCATTTTGAAAAGTCAAAAAAGTAACAAAGAATGCTTACTGGATAATCTGAGCCAAAGGACTAGAAATTCCTTCTATTCATACAGCCTTGGTTTAGTGGTACAAATCAAGCACAGGCCAGTTGTGAGGAAAGCTTCTTGATATGTGATAGCAGCTCTTCTTTCATCCCTAAGCTGACATTTTTAGTTCTGCTCCTGTTTTATATCAAGAATGAGATGACAAAAAATCACCACTACATTTGGTACTGATTCAGAAACTCAGCAGTAACCTGAAGGCTTCAGGTATGGAGAGCAAATTTGAGAAGTTGTCTTTGCAGCTCATAGTCAAACAGCAGTGGCTGGGAAGGCAATACAGACAGTTTTACCTGCTCTCTATAGATAGAGGTTCCACTGCTGATAGTGTATCATTTTTCCATGGCACCTTTAATATAAAATTTCTCTTTGATATGCAAGGCAATGTGTTAAGGAATATGCTGCTTTCAGACTGGAAGAAATCTCTCCTGCCCAACTTTTGTGGAATTTGTGAAGGAAGATGAAAGTTACTACGAACAAGAGAAGCATTCAGCAAGGCAAAAATTGGACTTTGAAGAAACCTACTGAGTTTTACACGTGACACACCTACATTGTAAATTACATTTTTCCTTCACAGAGGAACACACAATTCAGTAATTCAGCCCCCTCCACCATAACGCATTAGAAGCCAACACTGCTTGTCCATTCATCCAAAACTGCACATTCTCAGAAACTGGGAACTGTGCAGTCCCTAGTGGGCTGCCTGGATGATAATAGTAAGCTGTTTCTTGCTGAGCCCTCTTAATGGCAATTAATACAGCTTTGGGAATGGTGATAATCATAAATTTATTGTGTTCTCCAATGGAAAGAGAAGCCTTTACCAGTATTTACCAGAGAGCAATAGCTGGGATGTGCAGGTTACCTGGGAACAGCTGTGCCTCTTGTAACAGACCCTGACTACGAATTGCTATTGAGTTTTATTAAGCTTAGAAGACCGTTGGGCAGACTTTACTTAACAAGCTCTCGTGACATATCACTTCCACTGTAATTATTCCTGACTATAAAACCTTCCCCCCTCTCCAGGTAAGCCATTCTCTGGAGGGAAGAGTGAGAAGCTGTTGCTTCTGGGTTTGGCCCTGGGTTAGCCAATGCAAATGAAGACATTTCTGATACAGCATTCTACCAGTTGCTCAGAATAACAACAAATCAAATCAGGATGTATGCAAATGGAGTCACTACCTTGGACTTTTCAAGACTCAGCTAGAACAAAGCTGTGGCTGACCTGACACCGTACTAATGGTAGTCCTGCTTCGAGCAGGAGGTTGGACTAAATGACCTCCAGAAGTGCATCCAATGCTTGTATGAAGCTATGAAGTGTGTATAAAAGCCTTAGACATTTAGAACATGCTGGTTTTGCAACTGAACCAAGAACATTGTATTTAATGAAGTTGGTGTTATTCCATCAGTGCGTCCAAGACTTCTGATGAAACATATTGTTGAACACCATACTTCTGTAGCTTGCTTATCCATTCCATGGATTACAGAGGTCTTTTGATTTCAAAATAGGAAAATGGGACATCAACAAGTCAATATGGTCCCTCACATGCAAGAAGGATGAAAGAAGCTTCAGTCACTGGCCTGACCTGAAAACAGAAGACCATGGTATCACAGGAGCTGCTGAGAGTAGTTAAAGCCTGGAGGAGGAACTTCAAATATCTTGCAAACAGCACAAAGCTATCAAAAGAGAGCAAAATAATTACTAAATGCAGGTTAAGTAGCCTCCTTTATTCCATTGGATGAAAATATTTTAAACTCTGTAAGAATTGTAATACCTCCATTATGTTTTGATTATTTTCACATGTGAGGGATTATTTCCTCTGAAGTGTTAACATTGGCAACAGTCTAATCAAGACTGAAAGGGAAAAATGGTAAAGTCAAGGTCCTTTTCATATTAGGCACTTTCAGAGCAGTTTTGGGGCTCCGAGGGCCTTATCCCCTAGGGCGTTGCATCAACAGCACCTGCAAGGTGGTGCTGAGTGATGGAAACTTCCAGCAAACTGAAGGGAAAAGCTGTAAAGATAAAACTCCCTTGTTTTTCAGGATCTGAATCTGAGGACAAAAAAGCAGACCATGTCTATTTCTGCACATGCCACATTAATATTTTAGTGAGTGTGGGGGCAAAGAATATCATTTAAGGTGGGGCTGATGAAGGGGTGGGTTTTTTTGCATAATTTTAATCCAAATCAGTGGGAGGAAGTGATTAGCATAGTTTTTAAGACATATTAGTAAGTTGCTCCCCTTCTCATAGCCTCTTCCCTCAGTTACTTCTACGACCCCATTATCTGAGTGTGTTGAGTATTCCAATAAATGTCTGTGAGGTAGAAAAGTATTATCATGATATTTTTCAGATGAGAAAGAAAAGCACAGAGGCTACAGTCAGATGTTAAAAGACACATAAGCACATGGCTTTGAAGATCTATGCATAAGTAATTGCATTTGCTCAAAGCAATACAGAAGATTAGTGTCAGTGTCTTATAGTCTTGCTCACTAACCACTCTAATAGCCGCCTTCTCTGTTATTTATCGCTCAACAAATGGATGTAATTAGGTTACCCTCAACAGTCAAAAGCACTTTCTCATTTGTCTGTTAAGATATTAATAATAATCTAGTCCTGTCAAAGTCATGTGCCATAGTCCTCTGATTTATTCTGACATTAATACTATTGTAAATAACAAACAATGTTCCAGCAAGATTTTTTTTCATGGATGTTTCCCATTTTGTAGACTAAAAGAGGTCAAACCTCCTTACATCAAGTTTTGTGAAACTATCATTTCAATTTTCAACCAGATACAAAGCTGAGACATGACTGATTTCTAAATAAGAAAGGAAGAAAAATAAACCTGTGCTGAAAAATCTAGCATGATCATGATTTTTTCTATTTTCCAGTAGATAGAGAAAATGCGTTGACAGAAATGTGTGTTTTAATAAGAAAAATAACTTCCTCTGTACAAGACTTAATCAGTCGAAAACATCAGCATCACTGGGCATGGAATGTAATATTGCTCCTTCGTACTGAGTTGTTCTATTTATAGCCATTTTTCATTTTTGTGCAACTTAGTTGCAATAGGAAATACGCTAGCAATGCATTGAGAAATCAATATCTAACATTAACTTGGCTCTTTTCAGTGCATGATTCTTCAGCTCTAAAAGCCAATGGGAAACCTGTGCACAAACTTTATACTGAATCATTCCCCAAGGCAAAAGCCAAGAGTGCTCCAGATTGGAACTCTCTAGAATTTAGGGCACAGACTAAATATTTCTCAAACTGCACAGAATTTAAGTGATCCATCATTTAAATTGTCTTTATACCAGTTTTCACCACTTATTTCCAGCAGGCTCAAGGGTTTGCCTGTCTGACATTTCCCTGACTGGCTTCTGGTACTAAAACATCTTTTAGTTTTCCAGCTACAGTATCATTAAATTTTCATTCATGAATGCAGATATTGATTTACTTTTTTCAAATCAAGTCTTTAAAAAAAAAACCAAAACATCTCATTCCACAGCTGTCTTCAGGGGAAAGGTTACTTTCTAAAGCTAAGAAAATGCAGACCATTTAGTCAATCTATCAGTTCACCAATCAGACATTCTTTATCTATCTTTCTATATACCTGTGCATACTGTCTTTTTTCTGTGCTATTTTGTTCATTTCGCTCTCACTCGTATTTCAAAATGGATTTTACTTCTTATATTTTCCCCATGCACCAAAGCAAGAGCCACCACAACTGTGCTGTGACAAGTTCTTATAAGAACAGACATGCTTCTGAAAACTCAGTTACTGGAGGTGCTAGCTGAACCTGAATTTGACCTTGATGCCTTATTAACATCTGATACAATCCTTCATGTTTAACCTTGTCTAGATCCTGCACCAGCAACAGGACACAAGGAAATGGAATGAAGCTGCATCAGGGGAAGTTCAGATTGGACATTAAGAAAAGGTTCTTCACTGAGAGCGTGGTCGGTCACTCAAACAGGCTCCCCAGGGAAGTGGTCACAGCACCAAGCCTGTCAGAGTTCAAGGAGCATCTGAACAGCGCTCTTAGAGATTTTATTTAGTTTTAGGTAGTCCTGTGAGGAGCAGGGAGTTGGACTCAATGATCCTTATGTGTCCCTTCCAACTTGAGATACTCTATGATTCTATTTCATGATTAATGTTCATCTCAACGTTACCTTCACAGACTGTCTCTGATGTGTGGGTATGATATCCCACATGTGATATTTCAGCATGAAAGACAGCACAGAATCACCAATCATTTAGGCCTGGAGGGACTTTGGGAGGTCACAGTTAATCCTCTCCTCAAAGCAGGGGCAGCTCTGTGTTCAGACCAGGCTGCTTAGGGATCTTTCCTGTCTTGCCATCAAAATCTCCAGGCTCAGAGATCCCACAGCTCTCTAGGCAATGTCTTACACTGCATGGTTGTCCTTAAGGGAAAACATTATTCTTTATATCCAGTCAGACGCTCTTCTATTTCAATTTATCATCATTTCATCTCCTCATCCCACCATGCAAATTGGTACCAAGCCTGGCTCCCTTTTCTTGGTAATGTCCTCATAAGTACTGCAAGACTGCACTTAAGTGCTCCCTAAACCTTCTCTTCTCCAGGCTGACCATGCTCCAGTGGGTTGGGAACTGTACCAGCTATGGGATTCAACTCACTTAAATGTCGTCTTCTAAAACTTGGATATCTCAGATAGGCTTGTTGTCTAATGTAACCTCACCACTGAAGAAAGAGAGGCATGTTCTTAGGGAAATTTCTCATATAAAATAGGTGTGCAAGGGAGGTAGGATGAACTTGCCTCTGCAAATACCAAAGATTTCCTACTGACAAGAGAAAGAGCCTAACTACTTAGCTAAAAGCAGAGGACTAACTTCCGAATGGCAAAATTCAGGTGCAATGAATCTTGCTGGCAGGGACATGGACTGTTTCCTCTGGTCTTTGACTGCTATGTTTGTGTGGCAGTGGCCAAGAAACAGCACCTCTTCATTCTTTGTTTCCTCTGTCTTAGAAGAAGAGAGTGATGACTGATCTGAACATTTTGCCAAGTGGCTTGATTTTCACATATGAAAAGTGCCAGACGAATGGAAAGGGCACTGGTCCAGCGTGAAGCCATAGGAGAATGAATTACTGGGCAGCAAACATAATCCTTTTAAGTAAGTGGCACACCCCAGTGGCAACAAAATGTAATATTCTTCTTTTTTTTTTTTTCCAGTTATTGTTTCTGGTTACTAAATAGAGGAAACATCCCTGAACCCTAAAAAGGCCAGGCCCCATAAAGGGAGATAGATATTCTTCTCCCTGGGAAATGCCTGTTCTGCAGAGACCTGGCCTACAAAAATCTTTCCTTGTTACAAAGTTACACTGAAAACATATATAAAAACAGAAGAAAGCCGGCACCTCCTTAATCTTATCTTTGTAATTGCACCTATTATGGTTCAGGACACACCTTTATTTAAATACAAGTAAAGTTCAAAATCTTTCTGAATCAATCTGATTTTTTATTTAAGTGTTGTAAGAAAATGTTTCAACACTGTAATTACCTATGGCCGTAATTGATAGTGTTTGTTTACATGGTAGGTTATTAAAAAAACATTATCTGGAATTGAACTCTACCTTCAAGCACAGTTTAGATTATTGCAGCAATATACCAAATATAATGTCATAAATGTGCAGCAGGTGGCTACTTAATAATAGTTAGCAACATTCAGTATTCATTCTAAATAGTGCATTTAGGACCAAATTAGCTGTCTTGCATGAGTGATTAATTTGACTGATAGTACACTGTATGACATGACTAATAAGTATTATGCAGTTTTATTAAGCAATAACTCACAGCTATACGGTGATGCCAATCTTTGTCTTTGAAATACTATTTTACAAAAGGAGTGAATGGTCTTTGCTTCTTTCGGGGTGATATATTCTATTCCATGAGCAGTGCCTAAATTTGCCATCTGGTGTAGCCCAAAGCCATTATGCTTTCATCTTGCCAGCTTAAAATGACAGTATAATCGGCCACTCCAGATTATAACACTGTTTGTCTGTTTGAATGCCATGCAGTAATACCATATTTGATCAAGCCGCTAACTGCATGTAATATTTTAGATTTCTGTGTATAAAACTGTGCGAATTTTGAGGAAAACATTTTAAAAAGATGGAAAATGAGGGAAGCCATATTTCTGAGTGTGCTCAGAACAGACCCATGGAAGCATTAAAACCTTTCAGCAAGTCTGTCTCCCACACATCTCTCTTCATGCTCTCAAACCAATTAAAATGCTAAAAGAGTTGAAGTCAGTGATGTGGCAGACACCAGGATACAGAGCCATTGGCATGCAGTTCACATAAATTTTTTGAAATGGATGAGAAGGAGCTTGCAAGGATTGGGGAGGGGGGGAATATAGGGAAGCCAGGTCCTCCTGCCCTACTGCAGTGCCTTCAGACTCCCGCTGCAAGATATTGGGTAATCTTATAGTTTATAATACCAGCAGAAGGATTGTCACTAGACTAATATATACACCTTTTGCCATGTACTTCCCATCACCTGTGGTCTTGTCCTTCCACTCTGTGCCTTGCTCCAGCTGAAGACCTAGCTGATGTAAGCAGGTGTCAGTGGGAAGCTGCAAAGGCCTGTGGATGCCATGGGACTCAGCTGAATTGAGGCCCTAAATCTGGAGATTTGGGGTTCCGTCCTTTTAGTTAGAAGATATTCTCTTGTGCTCTTTTCGTCAGTGCACAGTACGATGGTGCACTGAACCATGCCTCAAAGAGCAGCAAAAGGGCAGATAGTGTACATGTAGGTGGATGTACTGTGTGGTGGTAGAGTGCTGGAAGGTTTTGTGGGTTTTTTTAAGAGACGTACACTTGGAAATGGAAATGCCTGCCTGCAATTTAAAAAAAAAAAAAAAAAAAAAGGGGGGGTTTACAGGGTTAAGGAAAAAAAATCTAAAAAAATACATTTTGTAACATTTGAAAAACTGAAATATGATCTTCAGAAAAGATTGGTGTCTCTGGCTCCCACAGAGTCAACTAGGGGTGTACTGCAGGTTCCACTGGGAAGCTGAGAATATATCTCCCCATCTAGTGTAAAACTCATACTGCTAGGCAACAATGATTGATTAGTTTATAAACAGACAGATGGGAGCAAGTGTGGGAAGAAGAGGAAGATATGTCTCATTAGTGGCATGGATTACTCAGTTTTAGTTTGAAAATCATCTAAATTTAACCTGAAGATCGTTCTGTTTCTTAACCATACACTTTTTTCAGGGTGGAGCTCTTTCTGCATTCAATTTCTGCACACCCTGCTTCACCAGCATATTTCCTTGTGTTAGATACAGTCTGTTGATCTTTTGGATCACATCCAATTTATTAGTTTTCTATGGTTAGCTGAATTAAGGCCCTTCAATGACAAACATAACTCCCTTGTATGCTAAATTGTTTGCCATGAAACACTATGGACCTGCTCTATAAGCACCAGCTTGATACATCTGATTTTTTTTATTACATCCAGCAGCTCCCACATTTACAGCAAGTCTATGCCCCCATTCCTGGCCCCCTCGATAAGAATAAGGAAAATATCAAGATCTCTGAGATAATATTTTAGAGGATTTTATAGTTTAGATATGAATACTTGTGACACCTAGTGGTGCTGGCAGAAAAATGCAAATATTTTAAAGGAAGAGGAAGTAGGGGGTGAGGTGGGGAAAGGAAGGAGGGATTCAATATCACCTACTGGAAGATAGTTACTACAATAACCTGAGAAAACACACAGCTGAGCAAATTCTTTCCCTGCTGATGTGGCACACCTGTCTGAGGCAGCCGCCCTTTGTAACCCATCAGGTAAGCAATGGAAAAGTTCAGCTATATGAAACACTTCGGGGGGGGGGGGTTGGGACAAGGTTATTATAGGTGTTTGGGTAAGGTGGTCAGACAATTGCCCAAAACCTCTTTGTGAAACAGGAGGTGAGCACAGGAGCTGTGGGTGACAACATCAACGCAGCATCAAAAGACCAACTTAAAGGCACACTTGGGATGGAGCAAGACTTGATTCAGGCAATTCCACATCATGAAGGAAAAAAAGGAAAATGTTATAACCAGTTCCTTGCTGGCTTTTTACAAAGTCGTCCTTTAAATGTGACACTTCAGCAATGTCCCATCACCCAAGACTTTCCCTATATTCAACAGAGAAGTGTGGATGTTTCCCAGGCCATGGACTCAGATCTTAGGTGTACTGAACTGCTCTGTGAAGAGGCCTGTTTTAATACCCTAAAAAGATACCTTGAATTGCATGAACTTTGTAAAAAGACAAGACTGAGAGCAGACACCCGTCTGATACATAGCAAGCCAATTGGGAGTCATGGTCAGATGCAGTGACTAGGCAGCATAAGCTGTGCTGGCTGAATGGGAGCCTGCACCCAGAAAGGCATAACCTGTTTGCTGTTGCAGGGCATAGGTCTTCAGCTACCCAAGCTAGTGACCCAAGTGTGCAAAGTCTCAAGAACTTCCTATGTTGGAGGCTCTTAGGAGAAAAATGCTTTTGATGGTAGAGATAACAACATCCAATGGCTTTTAGCAGTCTCTAAAAGAAATCAAAACAATGGAGTGCAACATAATGCAAAACTCCCTCAGAGACAGGTATTCACAATTAATTAATAATAGTGCCTATTTCTGTACAGTTGTCTGTTAACACAAAATACCCATCTGAAGATCTTTAACAGGGATAACATAAACCAAAAATAATTTACTTCATAACTAAACAATTTTTCACAGCTAGATAACAAATCTATTAAAACACAGCTTGTAAGCATGCAGTTACAGACATACACATATGCATGGCTTGTATATACTTGGTGTGACTCATGAATTGGAGTATGTGGTGTGATTCACACAACTCCTGTGAAATTTGTTGGGTGATGGGTATGCTATGTACCACCTACTGTATCATGGCTTCTAGTATTACAGTGCACCACTATATGCCTCTGGAAGCTGCTCTCAAACTTTGCAAATGGTCATTTTTGCTTAGACTGCTTAGTTGTAGTTGCTTGTCTAAGGGACCATTGTTAGGTGTCACTTTGTAGATGGTTATAAGAGAAATAAATGTATTTTGTGAGAGTGCTGCTACTACAATGGCAGGAAGAAAACCAATCTCCCCTAGTAACCCAAGTGTAAGCTGTATGCCATTAGACATAGGAGTAAATACCTCTCATATGGAAAAGTAATACATCTGATGGTGGGAGTGAAACTATTCAGGATTTGCTAAAGAATAATCTCTGTTTCTTCATCCCAACCCTAAACAGCATAACTGCAGTTAAAAATGGAAACTGGATTGATTCATTCCACTCAGTACCATGCTCCCATTTTCCCACGTGAACCTTCAGGCTTGGAGGGAAGCCAAGAAACGGTGACCTGTTGGGTCAGCAGAGAAGCAGAGTCACTTCGAAGGGCACAGCACCACCAGTGACTGGGGCAGCTTTAGCATGCTCCTGTGATATATCCCAAGTCCGACTAGACTCTGCATTATATAAACACAGAGTAAACAGAACCTGGAGAAACAATCAGTTTGATAGTAAGACCTTATCAGTCCCTGCTCATTGTCAACAATGCAGATAGCAGAATACCAGACGGAGTTGTCTTGCTTGCATAGCGAGAGCCTGTAGGAAAGGTGGAAGCAAAGCCATGGAGTGGAAAACTCTTAAGAGATGGAGTTGCCAAGAAAGCAGTTGTCCACTTGTGAAGAATGATAAGAAGAAAAAGACCTTAATCTGGATGTCAGCATCCACATCAACTTACGAGATAGAGGGCAGGGACAAACTTTGCAACAAAGGAAGGGACCTATCATTTTTCTTCAATATTGGAAAAATATTGCTAAGGAAGGATGTGGAATCTCCATTAATGTTTTAAAAATAGCTCAAATGTTATTTCTGAGACAACACAGACATCATTGATTCAGTTTTGGGATAGAAGAAGGAATTAAATGACCTACAAAAGATCCTTCCTGCTCTAATCTGTATTATTTTTCTATGATACACTTCATGGAGATATAAGTGGAATAGTATTGAAGAACAGTGCTTACAGTAACACCATCATCTCTCCCTTGCAATCTCAAATATGTATTGTAAAAAGGAAAGAAAGAAAGAATGAGAATGAGAAAGGAAAAGATAGAGGGGAAAGAAAAAGAAAAAAAGGAAAAAGGAAAAGGAAAAGAAAAAGGAAAAGAAAAAGGAAAAGAAAAAGGAAAAGAAAAAGAAAAAGAAAAAGAAAAAGAGAAAGAAAGAAGGTGAAGGGGAAAGGGAAGGGGAGGGGAAAGGGAAAGGAAAAGGAGACAAAGAGAAAGAAATAAAGTAAGAAAGAACGAGCTATTGCAAAGCATACAAGAAACTATGAAACTGGTTGGTTCAGGATCATCCCAGAAAAGAGTAAAATTACATATTTGGCTTGAGCAGAATCAAACTTCATCTGCACTATTATACCTGAGCTCAGCATCTGAGTCCATGCAGCTTTAAACTTGTGTTCCAATATCTAGAATAAATCCATTATACAGAACTAGAACAGTAAATACCCATAAAGAACCCTGTAGAAATTCCCCTTTTACTGAAGTAGGAATATTAACTACTAAAGGACTCATAAAAAAGGAAAGTTGAATTAATTCCACTAAATTCGTCTGGTCACAGAAGGGAAATAAGCAAAAGCCTTCTAAACCTCTTAATAAAAACATGAACAAAATCAGTAAAGTGTTCAAAATTTCCTTTTGAAGAGATCTTTTACTATGTGAAATGCTAGACCTAGCCTCACCAAAGGATAAAGAGGGGACAGAAAATATGCTGTAGTTGCTTATCAGTCTTTCACAATTGTTTTCTTTTGCAGAAATAAAAGCTTTGAACGGTACATGTTTTTTTAGTTCCAGGGGACATTGAGCATTTTTGGGTCTGTGTCGGAAGGAGTACTGTTTTGTTGGCCAAATCAGACACCGGTCATTAGATGAGCCAATAACTTCTAAGGTCCATCAGAACTCTCAAGGAGCACAGTTTTATTTGGTAGAAAGGCAAAGTCATAAAAATAGAGGTTATGCCGCTCTGCCCTACAAAAAGCGTGCCTGTGAAATGCACCTATTAAATGCAAATCCCATGAGAAAACCTGCACTGGTTCTTCTTGGCTTGGGCATTAAGAGCAATTGTGTTAATAAAATCTTGCTTTTATTCATGTAAGCTATTATTCTCAAATGATATCTGAAATTATATTGAATTTCATCCAAATGCATCATTCAAAAGCAACAGGTGAAGTCATGAGAGTTATCTCATGTAAAATAATTCATAATTTCACTGGTAATGTGAGATCTATACAAAAAAATAACCTGTCTTTTCCAGATTTGTGTTGGTCCCATTGGACTCACAGTAATAAAATAGCATCACATTTTCCTTTTTCTCCCTGATGTAACTACATGCAACTTAATATGCAAAGAAAGTTGCTCTGCTTAGTAAGTAGCTGGCACTTTATTACATGAAATTAATTTAAAGACTTGCAAGGACAATACCCCATTGTATAGGGTAGTCAAAAATTAATTACAGCCTTCTTTTCAGCAACATTAAATAACTGTACAGGCATGATTGACAATATTGTACAATGTGGTTTATTGGTGTTTTCTTCAAAAGATGAACCAATAAACATTAAGCTAAAAAAAAAAAAAAAGACACTGGATCCTAAATGCTTTTTCCTTGTTCATACGTCATTACAGCATTATTCAAGTTAACAGTGAGATGTTATTCTAAGATGCAACTGAATATCCTTCCTACTAAAATCTGTTGATGCTATTCAAGGCCAATAAACCACGTAAGGGAAATATTTTCTCCATGATAATGTAATTAAATAAGAATAACACCAAGAGAATGCAATATATTTTGTTCTTTACTCAATTCCACACATTACTCTTGGGTTTTATTCCAAGAATAGGGCAGTGAGAGCATAATAAAACCATACCGGCAACGGTGATCTCTCTTTTCTGTTGTAAGTCTTAGCCTCATCAACCTGTCAGAATAAATAAGTAAAAATATGAAACTATCAAACTTTACTTGCTGCTCAAATTGTGCTCCCAATGAACTCTCTTATCATCATAAGTATTATAAACATCAAGGAGGAAAATTTTATAATCTAATTTTAAAGAGTCAGTCACGTGTCTTAAAATTAATCATTCATTCTTGATCTCTAATATTAGCTTTCAGTTACTAAAGGCTAATCCAATCTTACTGAAGTAATGTAAGGCTTTCCATTGATATAGAAGGCTGTTTCTTCCTAAGATACCATCGGTGCCTCTATAGTAAACGCACTTAGCTCTTGATCTTAGCAGGAATCCAGCTCAGAAATCCAGCTCAGTATGCTTCAGCCTCAAAGCAGAATTAGCTCTGTAGTAAAATCTATAGAAGAAATTATGGAAAAGTGCCAAGTACCTCCTGAAATTTAAAGCTGTGAGTACAACAGGACCAGAGAAATCTCACTAAATGGAACAAAAACTTGGATTTATCTTTAAGAAAATAGTTCATTGCAGTGGAACAGACAGCTGACAAAAAGAATTATCGGCTGGGAAAAAGAGAAATTCCAGTAGACATCTGGACAGCCTCACACACAGACAGTGCTTTTACTCACAAGGAGGGATGTCCAGCCAGTCCCAGATAAGTCATTATCTACATGAATGGGAGCTATGGCTGACGACGTGAGTTTACAGAGCTTTATCTAAGATTTTTTAAATATTAAAAGGGTTTGGTACACTTTATTTTTCAAGGATAGGTAATGTTTCAGATTGGTGTTTTCTTTAACAGAGAAAAATCTCTGGGGAGACCCTTCTTCCCAGACCTATTATTTCAGACATATTATATCAAAGGATATTTAACATGAGTTGTTCCTTCCCTCTCCTCTACAGACCCAGTGAGGAAAAATAAGTTGAGAAGCTTCTACAGACTGTGTCTTAAACATTGACAACAAAGGAAGGATATAATTGAGTAACTTCCCAAAGCAATGTATGTATGACAGATGTGAATGACTTACTGGGAAAAGTTCTAAATTATGAGGGAAAATGTCAGAACCCTGTAAATTAAGACTGCAACAAGACAGAACCCAGTGAAAATTGAGCTACAAATTTTCAAGTTCCAGCTTGAAACTTGACTTCCAGTTCCATCCAGATATGATCAAACTTCTTGCAGGTCTGTAGAGCTGTAGCTGACAGATTAATAAAGGAACCAGATCTTTTCAGATTAAGCTGTTTACTTAATTGATTATCATTAATTACATTCAGAAAATAATAACACTGTCACTATTGAAAAAACTCAATCCAGCAGAGAATTGCTTTTTGGGAAAGCACATATCTATCTACTTTCCTAGGTCAGGGCTATACTGACTAAATACTGGAGAAAGTTCTGCTTAAAACGGTTTCAGTACAAGTATAAGAACAAAGTATATGTGGGATCAGTTAAATCTGGGGCTAACATTGCTTAAGCATATACTACTTTAAAATTGGACTTTCAAGATGGCTGCCATGGATAACATTGCATGTAGTTAGAGGGAAAAGCTGTGCACTTAGTTTTCTTCATTCTCTTGGTGCTGAAAAGCAAAGAGTGAAAAAAAAGGGGGGGGAGGGGAGAGAGACTGGACTAAGATGCAGCTATATTTATTCTTATCTTTCTTAATCCCTATTCCAGTAATCACGCCAGCTGGACGTTCAGAATTTGAATCCAAGAGACCTGATAATCTTAAACATAATAGAGGAAAAGAAGAATCTTCATGAAGAAAGAGAACATCCAGAGGGATAGTGTGTAGGCTTAGATAAGCATGAATCATGTTGTGCAAATACATGACAATGGGAAAGGGGACTGAGGATGCTAAGGCACTGAGGCACCTGTGATTTCTGTTTTAATCAACTGGCTCCTTCTCTTCTGTCGCGGTTTCAGAGAAGCAGCCATTGGTTAAGCTGGTTAAACAGAGGAACTATATTCCATGAATTGTGCAAAAATAATATGATTATTCAAACAATGCCCCCAGTAAAGATATGCAGCTTGCATTTTCATTCTGCATCTCACCAAGAGAAAAAAATAAATGTAAAAGAATAGAAACATCCCATTTTATGAATTTTATTTGTATACAATTAAATCTGTACAAAGCAAGGCGGTTGAGGAGAATGAGTGGCGAAGAGACAATAGAAAACATGGAGAGCAAATCCCACTATCAGTTATTGCTTTACACATTTTGGAAAGGGAAAATATTAATGATATTTTGCTTTAATTGCACTTTGCAATAGAGTAGGCATGATTCCTACTCCTCTAGTTCACTGGGCTACTTATAGGATTAAATTGCAAAGCCTTAACAAGGCCTGCCCATAATTTCTAGAGCAAAGAGTCAGTCTGAGTTGCCTTCAGCTCAACTTTCCATATACCCAAAGAGCCCTTGTACTCCAGGGGTTTCCAGAAACTCCCTGTCATGGACTCTCTGATCTCAGTCCATGGTTGTGATTGAGGTCAAGAGATGCAGGCTACCCTATTCTTTATGATTTCAAATTTTCTGTTCATCATACAGGACTATACCGCATGGTCCCAAAAGACATCAAGCTGCAGAGCCAGAATGCCCCTGGGGTGTGCAGCAGCAATGCACCCCCAGCCCAGCCTGAAAATTGCACTCAGTCCCTTGATTTTCTGTTGGACACTCACACTGCACAATGAGCTAAGCTGCATCCTTAGCTGATGCCTTTTCTGAAGGTAGACTCATTGGTCTCAAGCATGAATTACCAAGGGAACCAGATGCTATGCATGTGGGAGCAAATGTCCAGTCCTAGGTAAGTAGTCTGCACAGTCCTCAGAGTGTGATATTTGCTTCTGGTGTTTAATTTCAGAGTGTACACCTGTGATCAGTGACAAATGTGTTATTTGTTTTAAAGTCTCAGCTATCTGGGATTCAGTAAATTTTTGCAGGACATTATCTGAATCTGATTCTGGATTGCACTTATTGCTGAGACTTTACATTTCTTCTGAAACTGTGATGGACTTCACCTGTAAATATGTCCAGAATATAATCCCTGGTAGAGGGAATTGATTTTGGAAGCAGTTTTGCTGGAAAGGAAGCCAATTTCACTCTTGGGAGCCAGGTCTCTAATAGTGTTTCCTTTTCCTCTGAAATAATAGTATGAAGTAAAACCATTCTGGGAGGTGTCAACAAAATCTTAATTTGATGTACAAGGGCTGAAAAGCCAAAACTAGAAGGAGAACCATGGGACAAAAATGTGTTTACACAGATGCTGTATTGTCCCCCAAACCTATGAAAATAGTGCTAAATCCTCCCAGAGCTGAACAATGGGGCTGAAATGAGGCATCAAAGAATAAATAATATATGTTAACTTGCTCTCATCCACTATCAAACTGTGTGGGATTTTTTTCCCCCTACAAGCACAAATAATCAACATAGTGCAAAGGGTTTCTAATCCATTCATTGTGTTAGCACATATTCAGGCAGGGAAGGAGTCACCAAGAGAGGTTTGATTGGAGCTGGCCTACATTAGTGCTTTTATTTTTGTAAAACAACTTTAAGTAGAATACAAGCCCTTTATATGGCAGTTCCTTCACAGAAATTAGTTTAATGCATGAATTTTTGTGTAAAATATGCAGGTATCTGAGCTGGAGACTGAACCTCTGACAGCTAACTCAGGCACGGACTGATGCCCCAGGCTGTGCTGAAATGCTGCTCCTGGGCTCATGGGCAGGGGTCGGGGGAAGCCCCATGGTCAAAGACCCTTGGAGCCCTGAAAAATACTTACAGGGCACTTACTTTCAGCATCTGGCTTTAATAAGAGTTACTTTGAATGGACTGCTTTATGAACAACAGAATATATTTGACATAATATTATGTAGAAGTAGATAAGGTTGTTTATTGTTTATACTCACTAGAATCAACAATACCAGATTTTTAGGTTCTAATCTGAAAAAAAAAACCATAGAGTGCCTATTTAATGATTCATTTTCTTTTTGGATGTTTGAATCTCACAGTTAATATTGCCCAAGTAGCTGTTGGCAGAGCAAAACTATCTTCCTACACTTGACCTCCACACTTGAAGAAATAATGGCTGCCTTTTTTTAGGACAGCTGACAGCTAACAGTGGGACCCTAAGTGAAGAAAACTGAGAGATTTCCCATCATTGACTTTGTTTTTTAAAAAACTTTGATCTGAAGTGCATGTGTAAGGTAGGGAGGGGAGAGGAAGAGGAAAGGCCAGTATTAATTGCAGAGACTGCAGGCAGACTAGGATAACAATTTTGAAATAAATCATGTAACCAAACCATAACAGGAAAATCTTTGATAGTCTGAGCATTGTATAAAGCCGGTGCGCTCTCCCCAAAGCACGGTGCTGTTTCATTACTGTTCCTGGAAAGCTCAGACAAGAGATTTCCCTAATGTGATAGAATATCAGATCTAAATTGCTAAACAACTTCATTTTCTTACCCCAGTTCACCACCAACCTCCCCCCCCAAAAAAAACCCCAACCAAACAAACAAAACCCCCAAACCCCCTCCTATGGAAACAGCAGAACTACACCAATTTGAGAAGACAGTGAGATAGAAAGATATAAATTGGACACTGCTCGTGACTTTAAATGAACATGTGTTGGAGTGGACATGGAAACTGCTTCTCTTTGAGCAAGTTTTACTTGCAGCTTCAGTTTGCTGAACATGTTTCTTTTATCCCTCCAAAATATTTTCAAAAACATGTGCTAAAATGTCACAACAAAACTTGTCTCCTTATTTCATAATTCTGTAGCATTATAAAGCAGTCCTGGCTGGATAATGCATAATTTCTTCTTTTTCAGTTGTTTTCAGAAGTCTTTGTTTTCCACCACCTTGTTGTGTGATATAGGGAACTACTACAGAGAGTTACTCAAATCTCAGGACAACCGGTTATTTTACACTGATGAGAACATTGTGTATACACCCTTCATGAAGAGTAAAACTTTTGGTTTGTGTAATAATGAATAGAAGGAATCTGGAAATGAGTTATATTTTCAAGTCTTGAGCATTATAAATCTTGGCTTGCAGTACTATAAAACAATTATCATTTTAAGTATATGGTGTAATCTAACACAAATAGTTGCATATATGGTAGTTCCTGGTCACAGTACACTTACATTGAAGTTGCCAGCAACATAGGCGGAAGCTAACATCAAAATAAAGCAAATAAATATGTGAGCCTAAGTAGTTCTGGAGAATTAGCTCTAAAGAATTCCAGTTTCCTGTTGATCTGCATCTTACCATTGGTCAACTTTTGTGTTTAAGATAACTTATGTGTGCCAAGAGGGCTTATGATGTTTTTCTTCCATTTAATGTCAAACAAAATGTCACTTCCATGTGCAGTCTTTCTATCATCAAGGCACTTAATGGTCTATCTGCTTCATCAGGCTGCCTATTTTCATGACATTTGTGGAAGAATAATTATCTTTGGGACCTCTAGCCTCTACTTCGCATGTGGCTGAAATCAGAGAACACACACACACAAACACAGACTTTATAAGCCTTGTTTCCAAAGGAAATTGCTCTAAAAAGATACTCTTCTGCCTTTTGTTTTACAAGAAGTGATCTCATTGTAATCAAAACGGATGTCCTATGAAAGACATTGGGAGCTTTTTCCATTCAAATTAAAGATAAACAATTAACACTACCCAGTATCAGAAGAGCAAACAAGCAGCTGTAAGTGATAGACCAGTGACCCCAAAGAAAGCATAATGTCCCACTTCAAGCAGTAATGTTATTTCTTTTGGAAGGGAGGCAGGATTTTCATACCGTGCCATGGATGGCTGCGCCCATTCTCCTGCTACTATTTAGTGTATTTCTGATTGCAAACTTATCAGGTTCCTCATCAGATCATTTTAGTTTCTGTTGTTTCTACAAGGAGATTCCTTCCCCTAATAACAAAAAAAATCTGTTTCTAATGTCCCGTATAAGAATACGGCATAGATCTTCAGGGTTCACATTAAAGTCAGGAAAAATACTAAATGACGGTAATATGAAGATTGGCCAATTCAAAAAGGAGACATTAGGGGACCAGGAAAAATAATTACTTTTATACAGATCATGAAAAATAAAATTGAAAGAAATATGCTCCAGCTATAAATTCTTTCAGATGACATAGGTAAAGGGGATGATTCATAAATAGTCAGGAAATTATGAAAAGGATAAATGGTCCAAAATTATGGGAAAAGTAATTTTCCATGATTGGTAGGATGAACATAAGAAGAGCAGACTTCTCTGCTATTAGGGTAAGCTCAGTAATAAGATACAGGCACTGAGCAGCTGAAATATCAGTAGGGTTGAAGTAGCAATGGATTCTGCAATGACTGATGCTGCAAACTGGAAGTGTGCAATTACATGATCGCCTAGGCTTCTGAATCTGATAGAAATCTTCCCATCACCTGTCACCAAATAGTTTCACTTTTAGGACACATTCATGTGGTGTGACAGAAATTCACCTAAACCTTTTTAATTTTATCTGGTCTGACATCTCTTTGGAAGATTAGTAGCATCGTAGGCTCTGTTTCCCAACCAGTGTAAAAGTAATACTCAAGACACCGATATTTCTGATTATTTATTATGGCACTTTAAAGCATATAAACTCCATTTCTAGGTGTTTCAAGCCAGTTTAAAAATAAAATAAAATAAAATGAGGCTTTAAGTTTTAGGCAGTATTTCAGTAATTTTGGTTAAGAATTTTTAAAATGTTATTAGACAGGAAATAAGAATTTTGCTAGGAAAACTAAGAGTCTTCTCAAAATAAGGCTTCCTTTCAGCAAAGCATGTACATGTTTGCTTAAGTTTACATTGGCTCACCAGTATATATTTTTTCAGATAAGAAATTTGTGGGTTTGAAACATGAAAAAACAAACTAACCCCTGAAAATACATTCCTCTACTTAAACACCAACAAAGCTTATCTCTTATTTATACCCATCCCATTCTATTTACCTTCGAACATGCAAGTTAGAAAAAACTCTAGAGCCTGAACTCTGAATGTTTTTTCTGTTTCAGATCTTGCTACCTTAGCAATTAAGGGTGCTAGTCAAAATTCAGCTTGCTGTTAACTGTTGCCATATATTGCATAATCTTGAACTGAAGGCAGTTTGTAGTAGAGCCTAAAACCAAAATGAGTTTTTATAAAACCTCACTTTAAAATTCCACTATAGTAACAACATTTCCACTTCATATATTTGACAATTTTATTTAACAGCCTCATAAATTCAGAATAGTTACATAATAGTTACATCACGGCTTTTAAAAAGGATTGCACTCAGCTACTCAGTCCATTGAAATACTAGAAAACAGGGAAAAGGAAAATACGGAGTGTAAAGGAGCTCTGTCCACTGAACTGAGTTGTTTGTAGCAAGTTCCTACTGAACATGATGACGTCCTCATGCTTTCTGGTAGACTCTAACACATTTGACACCATTCATGTCACATTCCTAGAAGATAAAGAGATGGATTTATTAATTTGCCTGAGTACAGACTATAAGGAAAAAGATCTTTTAGAGTTACTTTTCAGGCTACTGGCCAGCAGCACTCAAGGATCAGAAAGTGGGACTGGACTCACCACCACCAATTGCCCATCTACTAGTTTCCGTGTGATTACAGTTTTCTTGCCATCCCATTCCTGCTCCTGAATCAGTGACCCATCATCTTTTAAGCTGACAAGGGTCTGAAAGAAGAACCCAAACATTAATATTTTACCCATGACATTTGATGAAGACTGAGGCTTTCCGACACCTTATTCCAAAGGAAAAATTCCCACCCCAGCTCACTCAATAGTGATTTTGCCATTGACATCTACAAAGCCAGGATATTATCTTAAATGTTTTATTGATCCTCTTCCTGCAGTAGCTCACTGCCGGTTTACTCGCCGCTCTGACACATTCCTGCATCAGGCAGACCTTTGACAGCATGCACAATTTCAATTAACAAAAGCAGACCGATGTTTTCTGTTAATCTCTTTGTACAAGGGCTTTGAGCTTTTGTGTAACGTTTCTCTGATCTTGCAATAATAGATGAATTACCGGTGTGTGGCTGGAGGGGGGGGGAATGGTACACAGAGAGCACTCATGGAAATGAGAGAGGCATATTTGAAGGCTTCCTTGTGTTCAACCTCCTTTTGGATGAATATTCTCCTTACTCGGTGCAGGGAGAAGCTCTTTGCCTTCTAAAACTGGAGATTAGGGACTGCGATTCACATGTATGCCTTGTGTGTCTGTTATCCCACCGCACACCAAGCGGGCTCTCTTGTTATGCAAATACGAGATTGAGCAGAAAGGTTAGCCCTAGGGCTGAACGGACTCTGATTAAACATCAATGAGATTTTTTCCACAGGCTTCAAATGAAGTGGCATGTGGCTTTAACAGGGATTTAGAGGTCTGTTAGTTTTACTAACACAATGCTTCTGCTACAAATTGAAAACAACAAAATACACAAGACATTATTGGTTTCAGCATTTTCCCTCTTTGGAAGTTGCTTAATCCATGGGGAAAAAAAAAAAAGGAATTTATTTCAATGAGACTTACAGAGACAGCTGTTCATCAAATAAAGCGTTGTTAGTGTGGATGTGAAAACTGATTTTTAAAGAGCATCTCCATCTGTAAAACACCCAAAGAATTCTGTTTTTTCAATAGGAAGTCTAGCATACTGACCTGAGTTTTCCTGCCATCTAATGTATTCTCCTCAAATTTCTCACCAAGCTTGAAGCTGAACTGTGAAGTTTTGAAGGTGCTTTCTGTTTTTACGGTGATTGTGTCCCCATCCTTAATAATGTAAACATCGGGTTTGGCCATGCTTCCCATTTTTCTCATGGCCATACCCACACCTGCAAGGGGAGAGGCACAGAGTGTCACAAAGTCAGTCAAACCCTAAGGCTTAGGGCCACACAGGAATTCAAATACCGAATTCCCATTTAATTAGCACTTAAGTACACTTGAGAATCAAAGCTCAAGAGCCACAAAGAAAGAGGATGTTTTAAATTATCCACTGACGAGGAAGGAAAAAAGCTTATTTGCAGGGTTATTCTTTTGCTTCCTCAGAGAGCTAAAGTTAAATCTATTTTGCCCTCTAGAGGACTCACAGATGTCCCAAAACTCAACACTGAATTTTACAAACAGAAATAAACAATAAACAGGAAAACAAACACAAAAGCTTAAACTAATATAAAATTATTCCCTTCAAAGTTCTGAACACTTTAAAAATTCTACAGATTATTTTTAAATGACAGATTAATCCACCTGCATATTTATTTCAACTTACTCAAGAAATACTCTTCCATCACTCTGTACACAATTGCAAACATGCAATTTTTAATACAATTCCATCTTCTACATCCTGTATCCAAAGTATGGACTTGTGAATTAGGAAACCACTATCATTCAAAATAGTGCTTACACACGCATGCACAAAAAAAAAAAAAAGGACCTTGAGAGAAATGAGCTCTGTGAATAACTGAAAAATCATCATCTGGAGTGGAGACAGCAGCCCTCAAAACTCTTCAGCAAAAAAAGACTCACCCTGCCTCAGCCCCTGTGTGCACTGTTTAAGGGGTTTGCTTGAGTCTTTTTGATCTGAAGGATGAAGATACAAATAAGAGGGTAGTTGGGCAACAAATGTGAATCCATCAAATTAGAAAGTGCAGATCCAAACCAAGAATTGATAAGCAACCACATGGAGCAGAAAGTGCCACCAAGTCTGGGTGGCACACAAGAGTGTCTGGGCTCTGCAGCTGGTGCAGTTAGAAAATGTTGTCACATAACAGCACAGCACTCCCCTGGAGTGTACAGGATACTTGGGTGAGGGCTGAGTCCACAAAGCAAAGATTACAGTTTCCTCGGGAGGTGGAAATAACAAAGTACTTCCCAGCCACTTCTGCTCCAGACTCAACTGAGATTCCAGGACTGAGCCTGCAGAGCAAAAAACCAGTCCTCCTCAGTCCAGCTTTTCCGACCAGAGATGGAAATTATTGTGACAGTGACCCCCCCCCACCCCTTTTCTGTCATCCAGTCCGGAGTAATCAGGGAGTTATCTGATCAGCTACGCCTTGAGATCCAACTAAACAGAGATGAGCTGCATATGTTTTCCATATGGCAAGGAGTGAAATTCAAACTTCTTTATCGTCGAACTTTTTTTATACAGACTGAGCAGAATCTGCAGAATCTCATTTATGGTGCATCAGTAGGGTCAAAGGCAGAGAGTTTCCTAAGTGGTCAGCGAGGGTGAGATCCAATAAAGGGCTGTCTCCTAAAGTGTGACTTGGAGTAAATTTAATTGCCTAAATTGTAACTGTAAAAAGGAAAACTGACTGGTTTAAGATTGCAATCTAAAAACAAACAAACAACACTCGGTTGCTGTCTACACACGGGAGGTGCTCTGCAGTTCTAGCACTTAATTTCTACTTCGAAGTTGCAACTTGGCATATGCCTGGCGCTGGCTGTTAGATGTGAGCACCGCGGCATCCTAATCCATGGCTGAACTGAGCTGAGCTTAAAATTCTTGAATTTCCGCCAAAGTCTCCCAAAGGGCTCAGTCCAGAAGGCTTTCTCGCATCATAGCTATCACATATTGACAGGCCTCTCACAAAATACAGTTACAGCCACCGCTGTTTGCAGAGTGTAAATGCAGTGATGCCTTTTGGATTTTACATGAAGAGCGCAAGACTTAAATTCCTTCCCCTCCTCCCGCCAAAGACATTCGAGGCCACATCTTCCGCCTCTTGAGAAAATAGCCTAGCTTTCAGCAGTGAATAAATTGCAGAAAATAGTAGCTCCTGGGCTACGCAGACACCGCAAGGTGCCTGTCACCTGCTGGCCGGGATGCTCGCAGGGAGGTGGTGAATCTGAACTTGCAGAGGAGGCTCCTGCTGTCAGGTCTGTTCTCGCTTCAGCAGCTTCGCGTTACAAAACGCAGGGCAGCTTGGAAGCCGGGATAACAAGCCGGGACTATCGCCCTGAGATAAGGGTGCTACTACCCACAGACGCATACAAACAGCCTCTGGCAGCGCGCTCGGCTGTCGGTTACCCACAGGCAGTTGATCCAGTTTGGCCTTCTGGTGAGGAGACACCCACGGTGACTTGACGGGGAGGCAGCCCAGGCCCAGCAGGTCTGTGTGTGGCCGCCCCGGGCGCCGTCAGCCCGGCCGGGCCCCGGCAGCG
>NW_010972942.1:1791117-1791366 GCF_000737465.1 Haliaeetus leucocephalus
CCTCCCCCCCGCAGGCGGAGAGCGGCCGGCCCCTTACCCAGCTCCTTCATATACTCCTCGAAGCCCTCGCTGGAGACGAGGCACCATTTGCCTAAAAACGCATCGATGGCCATGGCGATGGCGATGGCGATGGCGATGGAGGCGGCGCTGGGGCTGTCGGCGTCCCTGGCAAGGCGCGGAGGCAGGAGGACGGGCTGCAGCGCGGCCGCGGCCGCCTTTATAGAGGGGCCGGCGACATGTGCCGCCGCG
>NW_010972942.1:1791376-1815432 GCF_000737465.1 Haliaeetus leucocephalus
TGCCCGCCCTCCTCCCGCACACCCGCACACGGACGCGCACACGCGGACACGCACACGCGGACACCGTCCCCACCCCGGGCCTGCGGCCCCCCGGGACGGCACGCTGCCCCCAGAAACGGTGGGACACCGCCCGAGCCATCCCGCCCAGGACGTCGCGGCCTCAACGCCTCTTCGGACGCACGCAGCACCCGGCGCCTACCGCGGCGAAGAGGGCACCCGTGGGGGCCAAAGCCAGTCTCCAGGATTTTGGCTCCAGGGAAGGCGTTAAAGTCTGGGGCACTGAATCCTAAATTACGCCGTTTATTACGTACCACGCTTTTCACGGATAATTTGGGAGCAAACGAGCACGGGGCATCATATGGCACAGAGGCAGAGCAATAAAGGAGTCCGCATCCCCAAGCAGTTTATCGGGTTTTTATTGCGGGCCTTCCCAGCCTTCCCTCAAGGCCCGCTGGTATATCACGTATTACTGAACTACAGCAATCCATAGCGTGCTGCGACCCCGGCACAGACCTCTTACACACACACACAGTGACCAGGTGGCAAACAAGCTCAATCCAAATACAGAACTAATGGAGGCACTTGCAGTACACAGGAAAAATCGAAGCCTGAATGCAACCTCGTGCTTTAGCGCTGGAGAAATGCAGATTTGGTACCTTGGTTTCTGTCCATATTGAACTGCGATAACCTAATTCCTACTTCCTGAAGGAAAACACAGCAGCTGCCATTACTGTACACTGGTGCAGAAGTACCATCATAAAATACATGCCGTTACCAGGCCACATGAGGTTTGAGCCAATCTTCTGCCAAATTCTGCCAGGTGAGCAGAGGGATTTACTGTCACATTCTGTGAGAAAGCTGCTATTTCTAAGCCACAACAGAAATCCTGATTCCAATGTATCCCCAAGATTTGTTTCCAGCGTCAGGGTTATGCCAGTCTCTGCCTCTTTTGGCCTTGTATCAGACTGGATGAAACCCATAGCTACTTTCTCCTCGCCAGAAAAACAAAAAGCTGGAGATACACCTAGTGCCTGGAGTTTTTTGATGGAGGAGCCGTGGCTATGTTTCTCTGCTAGTAGTTTTGTTGAGGCATTTGAGACTGAGATGTCTCAGCAAGGTTTGTGTGCTGGTTCCAGCATTTCACAACATGAGAAGGTGCCGTGAATCCCAATGTTTTGGTGCAAGGAGGCTGCTTCCCTTTATGCTTCGCAGTGATGCAACTTAGTAGAGCTAAACTGAATCAGTTTGAAGGTTCAATGCTTTCTAGAAAAGGTCAGATTTGTCATACACTAAGTAGTAAGCTCATTTTTCAACTGAGATTTTTTAAAAAATCCTTCTAACTATCCTTCCCTACTGAGCCTCCTTTAATTACCTTCCACTTCTCTGACTATGCTTGCTTTTAATATGCAAACAACACTATAGCGTCTGCTCATAAGGCAGCAAGCCACATTGCTTTTTTTTGTCATTAAGTAGGTACATTGAAACACAAGACTTTCAACTTCCTTCCACTTTTATCTTTCGTTTGTTTGTTTGTTTTTCTTGTGCAAGAGGCTTCGGAGTAAATTTTAAAATAGGCTGATGTTTACTACCTAATTCATGGTAGTGGCACCAAAATGCCATCCGTCCTGCAGTTCTTTTCTGGTTGCTTACAGGAAGGATAAATGAAAAGCAATTAGATGAGGGATCAAACAGAATCATCCTTCAGGAATTAGGAAGTCTTCGGTCTTGTAAAAAGGGGACAATTTCTAGAAATAGAAATCTTGGCTTTACTCCACGTATGCTAGCAAAGAATTTCGGATCCACATTTCTGCAGTGCTGCCTGCAGATGGCTTATGATATGCAAATAGCATTCAGGTATAAGTGCTGATAATGCAGCAGAAGATGTAAAATCCACTATTTCCATCTAGTGGTGAGAAAGTATTCCTGGATCTGAAGTACATGGAGATACGGCTACCTACCTGTGCAGAACGTTGCTATGTTTTTGATTCCTCCCACAAGTTATTTGGTTTGATTTATTCTCCTTACAAATTTTTCAAGTCTAAGCATGTAAGTTCATATAAGATGTAAGAAGAAAAGAGAATCTTATCTCTCTTTTCTGACACACAGACTATTAGGATACAGTGAAAAATCTCTCTCAGTTTTTATGAAGATTTAATGTTTTGCAAATTAATCTGGTGACACAGATTACTGGCTGTGACGCTGTCAATGCCACATCTCAAAATGTCTTCGAAACAGGATAGTGCTGAAATCTGTGGTATCTCACATAGCAAATAAAGTAACTAGAGGAGCCAGATATGTATCCTTCTGGGAAGGTATGAGCGGACTGGGCTACAATGCGTTATGTTTTACTGTAACAGTACAGTATATATATTGGTCAAATATGGGCTCCTACTTCGGGACCCAAGGTAAAATGGTCAGATATTCAGAGATGCTTGGGCCACAGGGATCCATCTCTGTAAATCCCAGTTCCTACCTGGTTTGAGGCTGACATCACAGTCAGACGTGTTTTGTGTATGTAGTTTCCTCTTTTCTCGAGATGATACACCCAAAGAGAAGCAGCAAATACATGTATTCATATGGAAAGTGTTCAACTCCTACGCCGCATATAATTGTTTCAGCGCAGACAGCTGAAGTTCTCTGAAGTTGTGCTCATCTCCATGTTAGACTATACATTGTCCAAGAGAAGGAGAATCAAATTTACAATGAGAAGCGTAAATTTTTCCGTGGAAATTAGCTGCACGGAAAGCACGTAGCCACAGTTAGAAGCAACCACCACCTTGGCAGCTTGGCCTGCCAGAGTGAATGTTTTCCCGAGGTAGTCAAGCCTTTGCATCTCGTAGGAGGGGAGGATATTACAGTCCTTCATTACCAAGTGCAAAGAAAAGGATGAAGGCAAAAGAGTGCACAGACACCTTCGTTCTACTCCTTTGGGCAAGTGTGTGTCGTGCAGTGATGCTTCACCTGACATGAGAGTTGGGAAGCTGTGGCCAGCAGTGTTTGAGGTTTCTCTTCACGTAGCCATAGCATTACCCATTGCATGCAAGCTAAGTCATATTTCATCTTTCGGAGTCATAATACCTCCTGCTTGGGCAGGGCAGAGCACCACCTCCTCGTCTGCAACATATCGCTGATTAAGTTGCATAGGAGGTGTAACTTTTTCCCTAGACCTTTACTCATTAAACTGCCCATATGTTTAACTTGGAAGGAACCCAATCTGATAGCGCTATGCTTTGCTTTACTGTATAAAAGGGAGGATCTTGCTTTTCTTCTAGTATACAGATACATCGTGTATATATAGTACCATCTCTAACTGGTAGGCTTCTTCTAGACAAGATTACCTCTTAAGAAAGCCTTAAAAAATTGCCAGGAAAATTGGACACCACAGCCCAAATTTTACTCTCCAGCCTATCCCTAGCTGTGAAAAAAATCAAAGCAGTCCATGAATAATAGTTACTCACCCCCAAGGCATGGATGAGAAAAACTGCATAGGTAGCACAGCTTTGTTTCTGTTTCCTTGTTGTACAAGTGTGGTTTTCCTTTCCCAGCCATGTCATCACTGCACAGACATGATGAAACACGTGCTATGGTTGCATAGCTGGCCTGGGTAAGCTTTACTCCAGCTCAGGAGCCATTTGCTTGGGCAATACTAGACCAGGGATTATGAAGCAACACATGAACCTGCAAGTTTTCATTTGTATGTCAATATGCAAAGATCTTCTGGCATATCGGCATTTTATTACCTCTGAGTTAAAAGAGCTGGGCATGGCCTGTTTTATCAATGAGCTTTGTGCGATACATCTCAGTTTTTCAAGTCCAAACAAAGCCAAAGCCATCTTACTCTCTAGCACAGCTTAGTCTAAGGAGCATGGGTCGAAGGAGTCCTTGCTCTGGATCTGGCCACTGCTGCATCTGCTCTGGGTGGCCGGCTGTCGGGGACGGGCAGGCTCACGCGTGCCTGCGTGCAGTGCCGAGCCAACCGGAGCCCCGATCCTTGCTGATGCCACAGAGCATTACTATAATGCAATTAACATGCCGGCAACCTCAGCGTATGTCCTGTACGCTGTCAGCAGCATGTTCAAAGCAACTTTAAAAGGAAATGCTTACATCGAGGGCAAAGTTTACTGCGGCAATGGTGTGACAGCTCACCGATTGTACCATGCCTCAATGACAGGAGAGAAAGCTCCAGAGCCTGCAGTGACCAGCAAGAGCACTATAGGCTTCATTTTCCTCTTTCCAGACAAAAATGACCTGATGTCAGTTCCAGGTCAGCTCACAGGGACTGCAGATAGAAGAGCTACTGTCTAAATTGGGAAGCTTTGAAAAAAACTCTTTATTTAGCAGCAGTATCTACCTTGAATAGCAAACATCCACGCATTAGTATAAAAATATTTTTATCTTCAGAATTTGATAATCAGCATAGTCATTACAATATTAAAAAAAGAGATCAGGATCACTACAAGTTGTCCATAGCTGTAGTTTTAGCACCGAAAAGGCCTTTGATCCACATAGAACAGGAGTATATTAGCAGGGGATACCTGCTCACAGAGGAGACTTTCAGAAAGATAATACTCCAGCATGGCTCTCTAGAAACCTCAGATGTACAAAAAATTATCCCAAAGCTCTACAAATAAAGCCAAATAAACCCCCCAACTTTGTCCTTTCTGTGTGGTCTGGAACAGTAAGGACATAAGGACAAGGAATGGCAAAAATACTTGGAATAAATAATGATAAAAGAAATATTTCTACCCATGATGATTAATTAGCCTATGAAATTTAGTATCACAAATTACAGATGTGCCCACTGGATTTTGGAAGGGGTGTATAAAGTTTTACCATTATTTTTTTGATTGCATATTATAAGTAGAGTTTCATTACTAAGGATATTGATCGACCACTGTGAAGGTAACCTCAGGAAAACAGTTTAATTTATAGTTATAATGATTGCACTACTTTTCATTCTCAGGACGTCACCAAGGCGAGTATCACAGCTATAGAAATCTGGAGGGCAGAGCCTGACACTCGTCCTCTGCAGAGGAAGGGTCTTCTCAGTGTGATGTGGATACCAACGCCTTTCCCAGCAGCACTGGAGAGGGACTGCAATTGCTGTTCTTCATGCTGAGCAAAATCCTGTCATGTTAGGAATACGTGTAGCCTGTCTACCAGATCAGGGCTCCCAAAGGACTTTATCCTGGGGTGACAAGGGCTTAGGTTTTAAAGAGATCCCTGGGGCACTGTTGATGAAGGCTAGCTTTTGCCAAAAAGCACAAGTCTCCTCACACTTGTGTGCAGCAGGAAGAGATCAGCTCTCCAGGGTGTCACTCAAGCATTAGCTTCCCGTTCTGACACGCCTTTCAGAAAAGACCTCCTCTTTCATGGACTGTAGAAGAATCTAGGGAAAAACATTTGGAAGTTAAAGCTAGTTTTTACTATTATCCCATTCCCATTGCCAACACACTAAGTTGGCCAAGTGTGCTGACTACATGACTCGCATTCCAAAGATCTTCTAAGAAAATTCTTTCCTCTGGTATCTCAGGCAACCATGCAGGACCGGCAAGTATTCTCCAGTTTGCTCTTCTAGACTCGAAAAGCCTCATGGTATTCAGGTTTACATCCTCGATTCCTTCTCAAGATATGATCTTACATATCTAACACCTAGGCCAGAGAAAATCTATAAGGAGGCAAGAAACTACATTACAGTTCCCTGATTTTTTCCTATGCTTCTGCCGCAAGATAGTTTCTGGTACTGATTTTGGCACTTTTACATGCAGTTTAACTTGATACTGATCTGGCTGCATGAAGGAAAGGAGGAATTAACTATCCGATTCTTAAATTTGCCCATTTCCAGTAAATACTTTGAAATTCATTTGAGAATTGGATTCTGAAAACAAGTTCTATAAAGCCCCACCTAGAAAAAGAGACTTTAAAAACTCTGTGAAAGTAATTATCGTTTCTTTTATTGTGCAAGTGATCTGAACCACTTAGATTCACCAGTAATGAAAAGACAATTCAGTGAATCTGTGCAAGAACTACATTTGAGATGACAAATTTGCTGGCTTTGCATGCTGACCATGCTGCATTTATAGTAAGGCTAGTCTTTGACTCCTCGCTGAAAAAGGGTGGAGGGGTCAAAAGAAACAGAGTAGTGCCTGAGTAAGGAAGGAACATGCTGCTTTGCCTCCTGCCTGTCCTCTGAACTTCCTGCAGGGACTGCCAGTCTGCGTTGCGAAAACCTGTCCACTACAGACTCGTCTTTCCCAGGCTTTGCTCCTACTGACTGAGCATTCCTGTAACAAACAGGTCTGCTGGTCCACTTTTCCAGCTATTTTGTCTTACAAGAAACGTTCTTTTCATTTGTAAGTCAAACTCCCCTCATCCAGTGAAGCACAATGCAGAGATCTCCTCTGATATGTCATTAACCTCTTCTGGCAACACTGCCAGTATGCAGGAGACAGCTTTAAGTCAAGCAGAGTCTTTACGCTTGCCTTAACTCTGCTTTCAAGTACCACTTTGAAACTTAACAAGACAGGATCAAAACAGGTCGGCAACTCCTTTGCTTTCACACCTCTAACATCTATCCCTGGGCACAGCCTTAATTTTGTAACATCTTGAGAAGGCCAGCTCAAGGTAAAGACAATTTGTTGTTAAGTTAAAGACCATCAGAAGCAAAGTAGCATCTCTAACCATTCGTGCTGCTCTGTCCAAACATTTCTCAGCATACAGAGCGAGGTTGAGCAGGGAGAACAAGTAGTGGTCTACCAGGAGCAAAGCACCTTGGTTGCTTGAAGCTACCGCAAGCTCGCAGCAGACAATAAAAAAGGCTCAGATGAGTGACTCAGGCCTTCCAGGGGGAAAAGGTAAGACTGGATGAGATCAAATAGCCTTTTTCTTTCCTGGTGCTGTTACACCTGGAGAAGGAGAAGGGAGGGAAGTGCAGCTGGGAGAGGCACTGCTGATAGGTGACCTGTCAGTCTGAAGGTGACTCCAAACCACCCAGTGGAGAAGCAGAGCCCAGCACCCACAGAAGCTGGTCACACATGTAGTTGATGAGGTGGGCAGTAGGCCAGCAACTCAAACTGCAAGGGGTGTGTACACCTGCACAGGGAGAGTCCGCATGCAGAAGATACCCGATACACTTGGGAGCAAAAGTCTTGAGAATTGTTAAATACAGTCCAAGGATATTTAATTTTTTTTTTTTTTTTGGCTTCCTTGCACCATGTAAACTCCTTGGTCATTCAAAATTTATATATAGTAGAGGTGAAGAACTAGAAGCCAACCAAAACTAATGCATTCTTCCACATCTAACAGGGCAAATACTTGTGGGCAATTTTCTGAAATTAGTAGATGACACCTTTTACACGTTCACAAACAACAAAAACGTATTAGATTGCCACATTTTCAAAATAATTGAGATTTAAAGCATCTTACACTCCTCAAGTGGGGTTTGCAGAGCAATACTGTATTGCAACCAGTTTTTCCTACAATATGTAGCACGAAATTGCCCAAATTGAGGTCCACAAAAATAACAAAGAACAGAATTTGCACTGGTATGCATGAACTACCTCTGGTAGCACGTTTCTACCTTGCAAGAAAGGCATCAGGACACTGCAATTTTGTACTTATTTGGGCCAGCTAGTAGTTAAAACTTACTGTGGAAATGTTCACTAACACTGCTGCTCCTGGTTGAAATGTTTAATAAAGACACCATTATCTTTTTTCTAAAAACAGTGCTGCAGATATTTAAAAAGGGATTACCCTGACCAGCTAGTGTGACCCGAATGGCACATTCATCTGTTTCAGGACTATTTTCCCTATGCATTGACAAGAACTTCTAAATAAATAGGTATTTGTATGATACACAGGTCTAAGATTATTCTAATCATCGTTTTAAATCTCCAGGTATTAGAGATCTAGACATTTTAATGTCATCACCTGCTATCAGACACCCTACACAGACATGGTGTTTGTATTTAGTTAATCCTAGTGTTTTCAGGGCTTGTTCCAGTTTCTTTTATATTTAGGCAAGTACCCACATTTTTGGTGGGGTATAGTAATCAAGATTAGTGGGCTAGAAAATAATAACATGCAAAGTCAATGCTCACCCAGCCCTGCTTTGTTCTGCATGACTGACCTTAATACCCTCTATATCCACAGCCCTAGACTGTGCATGTCAGGAAGAGCAGCAGGTCACTCGGCTTTGTTTGTCAATCAGACAGCAGCAGAAATTGATACTGTATGAACAGCTTGCAGCAAAGTTATCTAAATGCTTAGGGAAGAAATTCATTAAAGATTATCTTTAACATACTTGAAAAATAAATTCGTACCTTTATCTACATGGTACAGGGAGAGCAATTTTCTACATATTAGCATAATAATAACCAGAGGAGTACCTTCTTGCCCATATTGCTTGTTTATATCACTTCAATATCTTGTTGTCTTGAGAATGCACATTTTTGTTTTTCTGTCCTGTATATTTTCATTTATACCTTACATATTCAAATCCTAGTCATTACTTCTTTTTCATGCAGAAAATGTATCAGTTTTACCACTGCAAACTGCAGCTACTAGAACACACAGCAAAAGCAGCATCAGCTAACACCTCATCCACTGAACTGTCAGTCATCTCTCAACAGCTACGTCACAGGCCTTTGGCCTAACCTAAACAAAAAGGTTGGGCATCTCTGGGTTAAAATGAAAGCAACCTATTAAGAGCATGTCTTTACAGAGCAAAATGCCCATCCATGCAAGTAAAGCAAAAAAAAATCACCTTTCTTCAACAGTGGAGAGGATTTATTTGGGCTATAAAAAGCCTGAACTAGAATCTTCATTTTTCATTTTTCTCTTCAGAAATATAAACCCCAATCTTGGGCCAATATAAACACTACAGAAACTTAATATCACTTAACTCCTGTTTTACTCTTTAAGTACTTACAGATGGGTAATTATTTAAGATGGATGTAAGTGCTTCACATTTAAACCAAAGTTTTACACACCAACATTGTTGCACAAACTGTCAAAGAAAAAACTAAAAAAAAAAAAAAAATCACTGATATATTACAGTAAGTGGGCTTTTGAGCACATGAATACATGATTAACCAGGGAATGAATAATTCTGCAGTGTTTTTCCACTTGAACAATTCTCACTTTCCCTGTAAGGCTTCTTCAGGTAAAGTCATGCTATACCATGTTCTTCTAAACTGGGGTGGGGGGGAAGAAAAGAAACCAAAACTGTCCTTTGAACAGCCTTATTTCTATTTGGTCCACTTTCTAGGATGCTCTTCTAGCATGACAGGATTTAAAATCCTCTCAGTTTCAGGTGTTCTCATAACTCCTCCACTAGAAGGACGCTCAGTCGCAGGTTCAGGAGCTCAGCACTCTGAAACCACTCAGAAGAGTTGGTGGCCTAATAAAAAAAAGGGTAAGAGGCTGCAGAGAAGGTATTCATCCCAGACTAAGTCATTCACATCTATTGATCCCACATCTAAATTTCACTGACCCATCTGCCCCAGTCATCTTATCTCACTCTCTTCTATGTGTTGCAAACACACAGAGGAGGCCACCATAAAATATCATCAAACATCTTTAGCACAGCTCTGCTTCTCCAACGTATCACCTTGACTTCAGCATCCTGGTGAAGAAGTTGCAAAGAACTACCTTGACAGTGCTATTTAAAACAACCTTGCTTTCAGAAAGGAAAGTATCCATTTACAAATCTCTGCAAAAGTAAGGTAAAATTTGTTTCAGATTTGTGCCCTAAATCTGCTGCCAAATTAACTTTGGAAATATATGTACTACAATTTTATAGAAGTCAGGCATCTGATTAACAACAGGTAGAACTAATGCCTCTCAAGAGTACTGCACCTGCAATTCTCAAAATTGGAACTTTAATTACATTTTCATTATGAATTGAACTAGAACAAAACTGATGTACATGAAAAACGTGTGCAGTTGACACCTTCACCTGCACAGCCTGAGGAGGGATCAACCCTCCCAAACCCACAGAGCTTTGCAATACAGATGAGACACCTAAGCACTTACTTCAATAAATAACAGGGTTGGACATAGGGCTATAAACACCAAATAAAGCTCTCCCTTTGATCTTTATAAAATATTTAATGAAATCTCCCAAAAGTGAGTGACAAAAATATTACAAAACTGAACTTCAAAGATAGCCCTTTTCTCCAATTATGAAAAAAACTAACGTACCTTTACCTTTGAGCTAAACTTAGCTACTTTTATGCAGGATGAGTAGCTCTACTGTGTGTTCACAGTCCCATTACCTTGTTACTTTAATCGCTGAGCTAAATTTACATTTAGCAAATTTCATACTTTCTTGAAAAAGAGAGGAAGAAAATGGCAGGGACTTAGCAACAGACGTATTATAAACATAGTATTACAAAATCCACTCTGTATTTGCAGCTTCCTGTCCCTCAGATAAGTCAATGATGAATACTTTCAAAGTTTTCTTCAAATTTTTGTATTTAATACTTTTAAAAAATAATAACCACTCTAATAATATTTTGCATTCCACTGTATAGAAATTTTGTAGGAAATAATGTCCAAAGAGATCTGTCTTCACTGTAATATTAATTTAATAGCTAATGTGTATTATTCACATTTATATGCAAGTACATGTGATAATAGTCCAACATGCAGATGACTGAGAGGCAGCTGCTTAGAAGACGCATTCCTGCATCCTAAGCCACTCTGACCCACTAGTGTTAGAAGATTTGTTGATCCACTATGTTTTCCTTCAGGTGAAGACAGGGAACATTTAAATGGTTCATTCTTCTGCATGTTAAACTGGTCAGTGTTTTGGCCATCTCTCTCTTTCAGACTTTGTTGCATAGGAGAAAAGCCTTCTGTGCAGCCTGCTGTTCTGAACATATGTTAATGCAAACACAGTTGTTTTACTGTTCTTCAGGGACTCTTCTTCTTGCTTTTCTGTTCTTCCTTAAGATCTTTTGCATTACATCTGGACCCCAATGCTGTTAACATTTCTATTGTCGTCAAGTTGGCTCCCTTCATTATCAATCGGTCTCCATCAACTGTAAAGGGGAAAAAATTTTAAGATGTCAGAAAGGCTAAGTCACAGTTACTTTAGTGTGTGGTTATCTTTTGTATATATAAATCCAAATACACTGTTCATCTTGTCTGATTAGAAAGTACTCCACTTACCAAGGAATCTGATTACGCACCACCACCAAACAAATACATTAAACTGCACACAGTACGCATGTAATTTTCATTTCTGTATTGCATTATTGAAAAATCTGAAACATTTGTCTAGGTATACCTATAGTAAGAACACATATTGGATGAGAATGACTCATACTATGCCGTCAAAGTCATCTAACAGAAGGCACAGAAGGCACTGGAAGGCATAATTTCCACACATGGCTCAGCATTTTAGCAGCATGTTGTCTATGGTCCGTTTAACTTGCTTCTTTAGCCAAAACAATGAATTGGTTTACACAATCTGGTGGTTAGAATGTAAAAAAAATAGAGAGCACTAGGATTTCTAAAATTCTGAATGATTATTTTAAAACAGGGAGGAGGCAGTAGAAGTTAAATATTGTACCTAAGTTTATTATTTATTTTTGCAAGATTTGCAAATACAAAAGCCATACTCAAACCCATATAATGCAATACCATGCATGGCATCCAAGTTCCAGCCCCACGTTTGCCAACTACAAGGGCTGCAAACCCTTCACTTAGAAAATAATCAGCTCTTAGGAAACGAAGAGTTCAGCACTGTAGGTCTTGGCATTAGTGAAATAAATTGGTTTGGTTTTATGCTGTGAAAAACATTAAGCTTTACTGCTTAAGTCTTAATACATCACAGTTAGAGACAAGGAAGGGAAAGACAGAGGCATGGAGGAGGGAGAAACAGTCAATGTCAACACTGAAAATAACTAGACTTTCCTAAGCAAAATGAAGTATGTTCAACAGTCTTGACATTTCTACCAATTCACTAAATATATGGAAGTTTAAAGAAAAGGGGGTAGCAGGAATCAATAATAATGAAAACTTTAATGGGCTACATGACATATTGGTCCATTACAGCACAGCAGGAAAGAAGATGCAGCCAGAGAAAAGGACAAAAGCAGATTACAGCCATCTGTTCACAGCCTAGAATCTGGGCCGCCTCCAGAACTGATGAAATTTCCACCATCAATTCCCTGCCTGCTCACTATACCCTCAAAGGAAACCAAGAAATTTGTTGTACATCAGTTGACCTCATTCTGCAAGTCCATCTGCACATGTATGGTCTTATCCATATGAGCAGTTCCTTCAAACTGCATAGTAAGTTACTTGATTGCATACGCAACTAAAGGTACTCAGCTTTTCTGTTCTCAAGACTGAGATGCCTCCACCACAGATAAGATTAAAAAAAATACAGAAAGTGAACAGATTCTTACATCAAAACAGAGCTACACTTACTTCCCTGGAATTGTACCTGACTGCAACATCACACAAGTATGCCACTACAAAAGTAGACTCAACCCTAAAGTTAAGTCAGTTCTTTGATCTAAGATCCACCAGATCTAACTGTAGTACAAAGACATATATACACATTTATCTAGACATGAGACTTTTAGTGACTCCCTCTTCCTTTTTTCCTCCCAGCTGCACCGCCTCTAGCTATGGACCAGAACCAAAAAAAAGTAATCACAGTAAAAAAAAAAAAAATCATAGAGAAGACAATAACATCGTAACAACACAAACACAAAAGGTCTCTTTTTTTTGTCAAGATTAAAAACGAGCTCCTTACCAAACATAACATCTACAAGCGGTTCAGACCCATCATGTCTTACATCAGCAGTCACTTCACAGTTTCTATTGGTGGCCTGGATTTTTTTATGGTTTATACATCCAAGAAATTTTCTGAAAATATATTTGAAAATATATTAAGTATCTTGCAGATAGAAATTACAGTAAGTATATTTCTAAAACTAATTTGAATATATTGATATTGATGGGCAATAAAAGTATAAACAAAATAGGAATTGTATTTAATAATTTCAGACAGGTACTTCTTATGGCATAATCACTCTCAAAAATCCAAATGGATAGTCCTTACATGCTAACATGTAAAAAGCATACCGAAGAATTTTGCAAAAATTCAGTGCATGCACTTTCTGTGTTTCTCTCAGCTGGGTTAGTAAAAATAATTTAAAAACCAAAACCATCAGCAAAGTAATTTCTATTTTTCCTTATACACTGGTTGCTTGCCAATGTTTTATTATCTGGGTTTGAGACAGCATTTATTTACTTATTTAACATCATCGGTCTCCTGTAGATTTCTGAAATGCATGATAGCCATTTGACATGCTGGCAGCTTAAAGACATTCTAAGTTAAGTTGTGTTACTAAGTTGATTTCAAAAGTAGATTTATCTGTAAAGCTATTGCAAAATGACATTTTACAATTGTTTGGTGCAGAACTTACATCACTCGAGAACCATAATTACTTAGATTTCTCCAACAGTTAATTACCAAGATAGAGCAGCAGCTGTTGCCCCCTCTCTCTCCCATTACCAGCATTTGGACTAGTGATTATAGACCCTCACCTACAGGCTCAGGAACTCAGAGGGGCATCTCCCTGGGTAGTTTGGTAAAGCTAAATGCACATGCCTCTGTGCAAGGGTCTACACTTAGGCACAGAGATCCTCCTAAAATCAGCACAGAATGAATGCTGTGTGCATCCTGGTAACATCTGCCAGAAACAGAGCCCTTACGACAAATGTGGTGTCTTCTCATTCTGAAATGTGAAGGTCCTGCCTAGATTATGCTACGAAGCACCGATAAATGCAAGCCTTCAAAGACCAAGACGATGAAAGTTACAGTACGGCAGATGCAGAAGTCTGGGAAAAAGAGTTTCTTCTCCAGAGAGGGAACAACAGATGCTGCCACTTCCCTCACGATTTGCTCCCAGGTAATTTTCTTTTGCTGGCTACAGTGACAGCAAGTGACAGGGCACTGCAGTGACAGCCGTTTCAACGGCTTCGTTTTGGTTCTGCCACTGCTGCGACCTGGGCAGCAGCCGGCTGGGGCGGCCGCTCTCCCTGCTCTTCGGGAACCTGCCACGCTTCCACGGGCGGAGGGGCGCAGGCCTGTGCCCCTCGACGTGCCTGGGCTCTGCGGCAGGGCCTGGGGCACCGGCCGCACCGTGGGCGCACATAACCCCAGCCTCTACTCGCCCCACCACCAAATAAGTAAAATTAAGGGCAAAAAGTCCAGCCCTCACACCTGCCGTGAAACGTACAGAACCCACGCCCCGGGCGCGGGAAGGGCGCTGGGTGGTTTACAGACAGGGGAGGCGGACAAGGCCTCCCCGCCGGGCGCGGGTCCGAAGGCCAGAGCATGCCGCGGCCGGGGCCGGGGCCGGGGCCGGCGCTGCCCCCGCAGCCCCCTCACCTCGTGCTCTCCACGTTGGACTCGAAGGGGCAAAAGCGGACCACGATACTCTTCACCGGCCGCAGCACGACCCGTATCTTGGACGCCATCTTCTTTCTGTCCTTCCCCCCCACTACAACTCCCAGCAGCCCCCTCGCAGAGGCGGGAAACGGAGGCGGGCGTGCCGTCCGCCCCGCAGTCACCTGGGAAATGTAGTCCGCGGCGGCCTCCCCCCGGGGTCCTCTCCCGACGTGAGGGCGGCAGGCGGCGGGCACAGCTGCGTGGGGCCTGCGGCCCTGGGTGCCCCGCGCTTGGCGGGGTGCCGGCCGCCTGCCCTACGAGCCTCAAGTGGCAACGCCAGGCGCTCGGGCCGGGTTCGTTTGTGGCTGAGGGAGGGAGGGAGAGGGACCAACCTGTCCTGGCTCCTCCCCTGGCTCGGTAACACGGTAGGAAGAGTGGGGGGGGGGGGGAAGGCACACTTCTGACATAAAACTGACGTAAAAGACTTCCTCTGGGATGGGCAGCCGAAGGAGCAGGCCCGTGTGCCGTTAAGGCTTGCACGCAGGCGGCAGCGGGCGCGGGGTAACGCTACTGGAAGCGGCACTATATAGTATCCGTAAACTTAAGCAGCAAGGCTGCGTTTGTTTTCGTTACGTTAAATCTGTCCCTGTGACGTCACAGCTTTTGATGACTTCCAGAAGTAGTTTATTTAATACAATTGAATAGACAAGGATATTAATGAGGCTTAATAAGGAGCAGCTGATAAGGCTAAGGATAAATGAGAGGCAATATTTCGCAATATATCAAGCAGAAGAGAGACCTGTAAGAGGGAACGCTACTGACGTGAATACTTTTTTTTTTTTTTCTTTCTGACGGGTCAGATACAGCCGTTGCACACCCGCTCTTTAAACAAAGGTTTTTGGATGCTGGTGCGGTTGGTGTCGGCTGTGTGTTTTCCAGTAGATGGCAGAAACCTCCCTGATAAATTGCTGCAGCGGTCTCGGGACTTTGTTCTGCTCAGCAGCACCGAGGTCTTGGTGAGGGCTAGGGGTGAGATGGAATAAACCCGGTAGCAATAGCATTTAAACAGATGTGAACTTCTATGGAATATTCGATACAGACCCATCCTTCGGATCTACAGGAACTGCATTAAATACCTAGCATCCCTTGTGATGGGTAGCCTATTTTTAGAAGCTTATCTTTGTTTATTGGAAGTCCTTTTTTTTAAAAAATCACATAGTCATTGGGGAAAATCATCCTCTTCGCTGAGATTTAGCCAACAGATAGTAAGTAGCAAAACTAAACACAGCGGAGTCATTATAGTTTTAACATTTAATGTTTTTATTCTGTTTTTTTAATATATCATAGTCTTCCCTTATGGGAAAAAATACATTTCTGTGAGATATCTTTTGAAAGACTCCACTGTAACCAATAAATGGCTGATTTAAATAGGAATTTTTCCTATTTAATAGGATCAGACACAGGACCAGGTAAATAGAGTATTTTACATTTAGAAGGCAAAAGTAACTTACAAAATTACAACATCTCTTTCTTCATTATAACACAAAGAGCTTCATGTATTCCGTGTAAAATCTGTAGCAAAATTTCCATTAGCTTCTATGACAGCACTGAAGGAATAACATCAGCAAAGGACTGAGGAAGAAAGAATGGTCACTGATTTTTCTGAGGGCTCCATTGTCCACACTGTTGGTACCATGGCACTTACTGACTTAAAAATATGCATGGCAAAAACAGTTTTATATTTGCTCTTACTGCATTTTGATAGTAATTTCATGAAGAGTGTTTAACTTATATTACACAATTAAATGAAAGGAAAACTGTGTTTATTCCTTTCCATGCTCAGACTGGTTAACTTTTTAACATTTATTGTCAGCAGTAAAAGTTGCGTCTTTCCTCTTAAGCCATCTGTTTCGAATAATCGAAAACCATCTCTGCTTATTCAAACTACTTTTTAATTTTTTGAAGTCTGAGAGATTCACGATAATGTGAAAGAACAGGTATCTGGTAACTGAAAGGCTGTGTTCTTTTCCTCCCTTCAAAGAATAGACTGTATCTGTGAGATGAAACCAAGTGTTCCTACCCATCCCTATGAGTAGAAATATCCCATCCCTACCCTACTTGTTTGAGACCAAGTGTTTCTCAACACTTACTCTAAATGCAATAGTTTTAGCTGATGATAATTCTGGTTAAAGTGCTAACTTTTACAGTTACTAAATTAGATAGATAAACAGCAAAGTGACACAGCTATTTAAAAACCCCCAAACATTTCTTCATCTGCCTTTAAACCCAGGTCTTGGTTAACCCCAGTATGTTGGACTACCCTCAGTTTATACCAGAGTAACTCCAGCTGATCTCTGAAGAACAATATTTAAATGCCATTTAAGGAAGGGTGATAATTTATCCATGAAAGACCTTGAATCAGTCTCTCCAGCTCCAGCAGGTAATCTGGGAACTCTCAAATGTCTGTTTTTGAGACTGTTCTCCGGGAACATACTTGGGAAACTGAATGACTCATGATTCTTATACCTAGTGATAATCATACACATTCCAGGAGTATAGTAACATGAAGAGGCATAAAAGTTATAATATTATAATAGAAACAATTTTAGTATTCCTTTCATCAAGCTGTTCTTTTTTATTATAAATGCAGCCTCATCCCAAGTCTACAGACTTTCAAGTCATTAGTTTCACTTGAAGTGTAGTCACGAGCCCATGGATGATTTATATCTAAGCACCATACATAACAAGGAAAAAATGCTGCCATGTTTTACACTTATTATTATGAAGACAGGCAAAAAAAGACTATAATATTAATTAAGTCAATTTTCCTCTTTTCTCATTGTTTCCCCCAGCTCTCTTAGATCCAGGGAGGATTCTTCTGCTTTTTCCTGTTTCTTTCTTACCACTTTTGTTTTCTGTAATGTTTTCTGACTATAGAAAGGCCCACATTTCAGAGCTTTTGAAATCTAATTTCTCCATAGTTTGGGCATGTCTGGTTCTAGTACCTTGCCTCTGGCTTTTGATTGCTCTTCAGCTGATTTCTTCCTTTAAAATCTGGTGGTCCTTCCAGTTCTTCTTCCAAAACACTGGGTGAGACAGGGCTCTCAATGCTGCATTTCAGGTATGGTATTACACCTCCACGCACTTACTGGGTTCTGGAGTCAGATCATTATCTCTGCTTGTTCTCAGCTGATTGCTTCCTCTGCATCTTTATCCTTTTTTCCTGGGTCTTTCTCTGAGTCTTGTCACAAACGTCAATAGGCCCAGAATTTAGCAATCAAAATGTCACGTATGCACATCTAGTTATAATGCTGTGTAGTTCAGGAATAAAATGTAATGCTGCCTTCAGGGCAGTAGCCAGTACTGAGGAGAAGTGAGCCAACACAAATCCAGCAGCCTGCCTGTTTTGCACTGAGGTGATGCTTCCAGATGGCCACCCAGAAGAGGCTCTTTGAGAAAGATGGTGTGGTGGGCCTGACAGGAGAAACAAATTATTTCTGGAAACAGAAGAATACTCTGACAAGTGCAGTATCATGGAACATATCTTTGTAAGAGCAATGGACAGAGATGGTCAAGATCACAAAGGACTTGTAGGAAGTCATTATAAATACTAGTGCCACACTGAAGGACATGTTGGGATGAATCCCCTACCATACTGGAGGAACACTGCTTTTAGTCATAAAAATATAAACCAGTCTGTGTTTTCTGTCTGGTTTTGTTTCTTCCTTTGAACTGAATATTCTTACACCATATGTCAGTTACTAATTTTAAAAATATTTCCCCAAAGAGAAGAGCTCATAAATGTCCCTTACTCTCTGAAAACTGTAGAAGTCAAGCATAGTTTTATACTAATACTAATTTTGCATATCATTTGTAAACCAAGTAACAGTTGTATGCTGTTAATGTGGTTTTCAGAAATAAAACTAAACTCAACCAGCAAAGGTACCACTTAAAATGAGCTTGGTTTGTAATTAATTCTGAAATAGTAACTCTGCATATCAGTTAAGAAAAGCTTTTATGGGAGTGAATAAACAGATTCCCTAGTTGCTCTTTACTCCTCTGCAAACATGTATTTCTGTTGCCTGAGGTTAACAACTGCCAGCAGAAATGTTTGCTAAAATAATATGTAGCATTTAACTGGCTCAGAACATACTGTGCCAGTTCCTGACTTTTCTAACTTAATTTCTTGAGGATAACACTGAAGTTTTTGAAGCCACACCTTCATATGAGATAGAGCAAAAGCTTTACTTCATCTCTTTTTCTTCCCTGTCTAATAAATGCTACATTGAATGCATGCAGGTATCGTTTGGATTTTTATGTTGATTTGAAATATGCAGCAAGAAAGTTCATTATCATAATAGCACAAGGCACAAAGATGAGCTGAAATGAATGGCAACAACCCAAGGTTAGTACCTGAGTCCTTGAGGTCTGGAATTTGTGCTTGAAACTCCAGGTAGATTAAATGAGTGTATTTTTACTTTAAAGGTCCTTGCACTCAGTGACTCAGAGGTATGTTCCCATTTGACAGACCTAACTCTAACAGAGACATTGTCATAATTTAAGAGGCAACAGATTTCCAGAAGTGCAGAATTTGGAGAAAGCAGTTGTATTGGAATTTAATCTATATTTTCAAAGACTTCCTGAAGGTTTGTGCTTCAGATAACTTGTTAGAGATTTTGAGGAGCTCAGCAGCATATTGACATTTGTACCACTCTGCTAAGGGCATACTTCAGTGTTGCAAATATTGTAAGCAAAGCAGTTTGTTTTCACTGTCTTCTGCTAAGAATAGCCATGCCTATAGATTGATGTCATAAGTTATTAGTATTGTCAGCAAACTATAATAATATTGCTCAATTGAACGTGGTGACCAGCCAGGATAGTCTCTCTATACACTTTAATTCTTTCCATGGCAAGAACTTTCACCTGATACTCTACAAGCTTACTTATGCACCAGTTTTAACTTCTATTTTTATAGACTTCAAGAAAGTATCTTGGCATTATGTACATGTAAGCCATACTTACTTAACATGGATAAAAGTTGAAACATAAAGTGTCTAGTCAGCAGACATAGAGGAACTAGATATAAAAATATGGGATTTTTATCTAACCCTTTTCTGTAACTAGTTTCATTTCATCTATTTATTAACAAAAGTAAAAGGTATCTCCTCGAGAGAGTCATTGTAAAGAATTCTTACCACCTATGTGACTAGAAGAACATATTTCTTTAAACTTGAAAACATATCGACATCAGTGACATGCTACTAAATTTAGTATTGTAATTCCAATATAAAGGTTGTTTGCATTTCTGAGAGGCCGTGATAAAAATATTCTCTGTTGTGAATTTAAATATGCCACAACATCCTTCACATGAAGCTCATTCTATGTTTGCAGTCCTATGCTCAGTTATGAAAAAACCCACAGCACACATGAATCTGTTGGTCTTACATTAGAGTAACAGAGGTATGTTTGGTTAAAAGCCTGTATAGCGCAGGAAGAGTATGATTCAATTGGTGTCACACAAGAATTCCAGATGCAATGCAGTCAATGGTATGCACAGACTTACTGCAGCAATTAGTTGAATAAAGATCTAAGCCATTTTGAAGTATTTGTCAGATATCTCCTTATGTGATTATAATAGTGTAATAATTACATTATTCTGTACTAATTGAAGTAAGCATGTCAGAAGGTAGAGGAGAACAAATAAGATAATGCAGGAGTTGTTATACATACAGAAGCTACATTATATAAACAGTAGGCAGCAGATGACAATTTGGATAGGTATTCCCAGGGAATTTATGTTACACAGATGAAATTAGGAATATGGAAAGCCATATAAATAGCAAAACTGGTGAATTTTATTTAAGCATATATTGTCAGTTAATACAGGAATGAAGCAAGTATCATTTCTTAAAGCAGTGGTTTTCAACCTGTGGACCCTTAGTCATCTGTGAACTATTTGTAGTGGGTTCATGAAGGATTATTTTAAAAATATAATTCTTACTGTTGGTAGGCTTCCAGTCAGAATCAAGGAGTCTCAATCTCCATTTGAAAATTGTAAGGATCTACGGATCAGTAAAGATTAATCACCATGGTGTAAGTAGTCACTGTTTAGCCCCAAAGATAAGAGAGAGCAGAGCATTGGTTACTAGGCTAATGGTCAATGACCAAATGGTCAGATTTTCCAGACAGGGTTTCTTAATATTTTAAAAGTATCAAAGATTCTTCTCTGTATCACTCAGACTGGAAGAAATCATGGCAATTTTTGCTTGGTCTTGAATTACTGACAGCATATCCATTTTTCATCCCTCTTTAACTATATTAGCTAAGTTAAACATATCAGGGCCCTTAGGGTAACCAATTCAATTCTTTATTCACTTTCTTGTGTGAAGTATATACATATTAGACAATGTATGAGTCAGAGATTTCAAACACTTGTGTTAAGTTTTGTCCATATAATGCTTTTGTTCGCATATTGAAATTGCTGGATCAAATTTCATTTAGTTCAGTCATATTTCCCTCTCTAGTATTGATTGATAAAAATGATCCAGATGAATCAACACTATAAAACTAGAAATATTTGCAATACATTTCTTTTTATGCTGCTTTCCCATTTTTAATAAATTAGCAATGTATAAAGGTAAGAGATTAATAATTATAATTTATTTTCCAAAGATCATTTCTAGCAGTAAGCAAGTTCGTCTCAGCTTATCAAAGCCTCATTGAGAAACTTAGTGAAAATCAAATGTTTGTGACCAGATATTACTATACTAAAATAGCTCAATGGCAATTCAAGCAATTATTCAAGGGATAACCACTTCAAAATGAAGGCACAGAAACTGTGAACTCAGCCACATTTAGTCAATCTCCATCATACGTGCAATGAGGGAGCACATTCATTTACTGTCCCTTGTAGTCCCTCCCAACAAGTCCGTATCACCAAAGAAACAGTAAAACAGCATTTTCCAAAGAGGCTTTTTCTTGCAAAATGCATAAGTACCGTGTTGACTCCAGGTACAGTAACAACGTGAGGTTTGGGGGACACAAGCTGTCCTTGTATATGTGTCCCTTGTACAGTGGTAGCTGGGTTTATTGGCAGTGCTAGAATTAAGGTGATGTCTGACCATTCACAGCCCGCTCCCGTGCTACAGGCACAAAACAGGTTTGTCTCTGCAGACACTTCACTGTCCAAACTAGTATAGCGATGCTCTTGCCGTGACTGCACAGAAAGGAGCACACCATTTGAGAAAGGCAGCAGTGCACAGCAAAGGGGGAACTGCCTGTGGCATCTCACAAAATATGTTTACAACAGCAGACAGCTCCCGTGGAATAGTTGTGATCAGCCAAAGGTCTCTGCCGCTTACCCTGCACTGCCCGCAGTAGCTAACAACCCTGCTCTGCCTTTTGTAACTGTCTGTAATGAAGCAGAGGTAATCAGCTCAGAGCAACAGATTTCTTCTCCCTGTCTATATAAATATATTTAATCTATTTCAGTTATTGATTTGTGCTATTTGGTAGTGACGTGTTTAAGTTTTAAATCCTGCGTGCTTCTCACTGTCTTAATAAGCTGCTCCTCCCTCCCCCTCTCTGGGGGCTTTCGGGACATAGTCAATACCTATAAACTCTACAGATGTGACGGGAAGTTTAATCTCATTAATGTGCTTCACGAGGGGAGATTTCTTTATTCCCTTTTGTGATCTGTGTTCACAATTTCTGACCTTTAATATCAGTGTTGTCTCACCGATACATTGCATGCCCTGGGGAGTGTACTCAAGTATGTCACAGGAATTACTAGGAGATTTTTGCTTTATGTTATACCCCTTCCTTATCCACTGTAAGAGTATTCTTACCTGTTTATAGATCACTGCAATAGTTCAATGAGTAAAATCGTTCTTCTAGAAGATCAGGTTCTGGGGAAATTACTTATATTGCTTTCAGATATTGCTTCTCTACCATATTTTTCACTGTACTTATGTCAATAATGCAATTTTTTACTCTTTAATGGTACAATTCCTCAGTAAAGATGAATTATCTTCAGGAATATCATAGCTGTTGGATTTTTTTTTCCACTGTTCTTATCATACCTGTGGTTCTGACTGTGTCATGTTACTACGGTTTCTGGAAACTGGGTTATGAATCATCCTCTTTCTCCCTCTTAGAGCATGTCCAAGAGGCTTAAAGGGGGTCATAAAATAAAAATACAAGTGAAGGAACAGGTAACCAGCTTCCCAACCCTAGAACACTTCAAAGAGTCCACATACTTCAGAGTGTTGAGGGATTGTGGGCATGAGATGACCATAGGTTCCCAGGGCATCCCATTGCTCCTTTGCAAGCCGGCAATGCTGGCTTCAGCAGTCTGTCCTGGATCTCCTGCTGCTAGATATTCATATTAACCATTTGGCCCCATGTTAGCACAGCCTCCTTCTGCTCATGGATGCAGCCCCAGCATAACAAATCACACTTGAACAGCTTGAGAGCCTGTAGGTGGCTAAAGAGCCCCAAAACTACCACCCACCATCTAACAGCAAACAGCAGTTTCCAAATTTGTTGTAAGTCCTTGCAGCTAGTAACTACAAACATTCATCATTTTCTCTATCTAAAGAAATTAGGCTGCTGCCTTCTTGTCCTAGAGATGTGGGGAGGGCAAGTCAAAGGAGGGAACTACGCTGAAAGGAGTCTCACAAAGACAGATGGGGCCAGAAAGAAGCTGTACTCAAAGAAATACAAGTCTAAACCATTCTCCATTCTCTGTGTTGCTAAAATTTCATTTTACAAAGAGAAATGGCTGATCAGGATTCTGATCCTCATCAGAAACTTGCTGAGGCCACCAACAACTTTACTAAAACTGATAATTTTTGAGTGATACTGCACACTCTTGCATAAAATGGCTCTTTCTGTCAACATCAGGTTTAAGTATATGTGTAACTGGCTCCATATTACTTCAGAATGATCAAGTTCTCAGAGCAAAAATCAGGAAGCTATATGAAGAGAAGTGCCATGGGAACGACAATGTTTTATGTATTTATGAAACTTTTCTATTAGGAAAAGTAGTCAAACATGAAGCAGTCTTAGTCTGCTTTCATAAACACACTTTTTCCGTAGGATTCACACAGCACAAGAGTATGCATGAAAATACATAACATCTAGATGAACTACAAAAGTGTTATCAATCCTGTTGGTTGGCATCAGCATGTTAAAGGGATTGCTCTGACCCTTTGGGCACCTGACGTGATCCGAGCAGCACTGCTCAGCCAGTGCTTGAAACCTTGGCTGAAAAGGCTGATGCTTTATTTTACCTTCACATAGGGTAATCATTCCAGAGAAATACTCGATGCAGTGAGCTGAAAAAGACATTTTATTCCAGGTGACATTCAGTAAAGAAATGTCTCAGTTAAATAAGTACACTTTAAAGCCTTTACATGTTGTATCAATTACAGTATCAAAGTGAAGTAAGTTGCTTGAAAACTGCTGATTAATGGTAAAGGTTAATACTGTCGCAGAAGAGAGAAAAGGGGGATAAACTGCCAACCTAATTATTGAGTTGTGATCTAGAAACCAATAATGATAGAGCAGGAACCAAGAAAGCTCTCCCCTCCCCCCCCCCCCCCACAAAAATCACCAACAACACCTTTTATGTGTTTTC
>NW_010972942.1:1815442-1860965 GCF_000737465.1 Haliaeetus leucocephalus
AAACAAAAAAACCCCCCCCCCCCCCCCCCCCCCCCAAATAATTAGCCAATGTCATGTTATATGATTTTCAGCAGTTTGATAGTGAAAGATAAGTAACCACATTGTGGTGGGTTGGGTTGACCCTGGCTGGATGCCAGGTGCCCACCAAAGCCACTCTGTCACTCCCCTCCTCAGCTGGACAGGGGAGAGAAAATATAATGAAAGGGTTGTGGGTTGAGATAAGGATAGGGAGAGATCACTCGCCAGTTACCATCATTAACAAAACAGACTCAACTTGGGGAAATCAGTTTAATTTATTACCAATCCAATCAGACTAATGAGAAATAAAACCAAATCTTAAAACACCTTCCCCCCACCCTTCCCTTCTTCCTGGGCACAATTTCACTCCTGAATTTCTCTACCTCCTCCCCACCAGCAGCACAGGGGGATGGGGAATGGGGGTTGCGGTCAGTTCATCACACATTCTCTCTGCCGCTCCTTCCTCCTCAGGGGCAGGACTCCTCACTCTCTTCCCCTGCTCCAGCGTGGGGTCCCTCCCATGGGAGATGGTCCTCAATTAACTCCTCCAACGTGGGTCCTTCCCACGGGCTGCAGTTCTTCATGAACTGCTCCAGCGTGGGTCCCTTCCACGGGGTCATGAGTCCTGCCGGAAAACCTGCTCCAGCATGGGCTCCTCTCTCCACAGATCTACAGGTCCTGCCAGGAACCTGCTCCAGCGCAGGCTTCCCATGGGGTCAAAGCCTCCTTCGGGCCCCCACCTGCTCCAGCATGGGGTCCTCCACAGGCTGCAGGTGGATATCTGCTCCACCGTGGACCTCCATGGGCTGCAGGGGGACGGCCTGCCTCACCATGGTCTTCCCCACCGACTGCAGGAGAATCTCTGCTCCAGCGCCTGGAGCATCTCCTCCTCCTTCTCCTTCTTCACTGACCTTGGTGTCTGCAGAGTTGTTTCTCTCACATGTTCTCACTCCTCTCTCCAGCTGCAGTTTCTGTGTCCCAGCAACTAATTTTTCCCTTCTTAAATCTGTTATCCCAGAGGTGCTACCACCATTGCTGATGGGCTCAGTCTTGGCGGGTCCATCTTGGAGCCGGCAGGCATTGGCTCTGTCAGACACAGGGGAAGCTTCTAGGAGCTTCTCATAGAAGCCACCCCTGTAGCCCCCCACTATCAAAACCTTGGCATGCAAACCCAATACACACATCAAACTTGGAAATGGTGCCTTGGAAATGCATTAGGTGGCCATGGGCACCTACCTGTATATTGCACCAGCATTTGTGCAGAAGGATCTGATGCTTTCTATTGTTAATATTTTATTGCAACAGGGGCCCAGGCTTACACTGGTGTACATCAAGTGAATCCACTGGTGTTCTGTGACAAAATGCAGCCCTTCCTGAGGTGGCCCATGGGTCAGTGACTCCCTGGGTGAACCTCTGGTGTCCATGGGAGCTTACTTCATAGGGTCAGAGTTTTGTTCAGCAAGTGCACTTGGGTCCATTCCCTTTCTGCAATTTTTCTGTGCAGACAAGGGAGGAGAGATTCATCAAAACCCCACTCTGCATATTAAACATGTTTAGGCATGTTAACCTGTCTCTCTGTGCTTGTTGCTGGGATGGCACTGGTCAACTACAAAACCTGCACTCTTTTAGAGTCAATGGGTAGCTGCCCTTAAATTTATCCAGGTGACATTAGTTCAAAATTCTTGTTGAAATTTTTTAATACAACTAAATAAAAACTCTAATGCCAGAATGGCCTTCTAACTAATACCAATTCAGTATGAATTCCTTAAAAAATGCTGAGTGCCAAAGAAATTATGACTATGTCTAATTGTGCCAGTACTATGTGGATCTCACTTATATTTTGCAGCTAGACAAGTCATATCAGATTTGCTTTAACGGATTTTCCAAGAAAGCATTTTCTCAAACTGGTGCACAGCTGAACAACCAGAGCTTGTGTAATTCTTCTCTTGGACATTTCACAATGTCATTTTTCGGCCCTCTAAATGTGAGATTCCAACTAAAGTAACAGAGCATGTAATGTTGGCAATAGAAGCAGGTAATGTGAAATTCATAGCTCACACCTGCTTTTCTATGCCACTTAGGCTGTGCCAAAATGCTACTCTCTTGTTGGAAGCCAAGCAAATATCAGATGCCTTTCATTTCCCTGACATGTGTGCCACATGCCACAATGTGCTCCAAGTCTTACTTGCATTTGAAGAAGAAAGAATCAGTCTTTTGTGTGCTTTTATTGCAATCATTGCTGTTGTAAAAATATTCCTTTCCTGGCAGGTATAGATTGCCTAATTGGTCCCATCCATCCAAGCATCTCTGTTTTTTCCTACATTATCATCCTGTTTGTAAGATTTGTGCTACCCTGATTTCTTTTCCTAGTGTCCTAAACACGTGTGACAAAGATAAGCAAATGTAAGGTAAAAGGAACCCCACATTTTTCTCTTTGCTGTATTTCTTGCTTCTTCTACTGTGTGCTGGCTGTTTTGCTTTGGGGGAACATTGATCTCCGGAACTCCAGAAAGTCTTCTATGACTTAAATGTGGCAAGCTAGTTACAGCCAGTGCTGTGTGTTTAAAGGATGCAGGACTTCCCTACTGCTTCCTAACTTTCCTGTTCCTTACAGCCACAGGCAGCCTGGAAACATTCTTGACTAGACTGTTGACTTTGGATTTCTTTTGTGGAAGATGAAGAATGATGGCAGGAGAAAACTCTCGCTGGGCACAGTGACATCCCCCTCTCTGCCCTTCGTTTTTAAGAATGGGTTCATCTCTCCTTCTGCTAAACTCATGCAGACATTCAAAAGGATCCAAGTGAAAAAAGAAGTGGTAGAGTGCTCCACTCCTGGACAGCATCCAGCTGTCTGTGCATAGGTGCTTACTGTTATTTTAGACAGTGGGTGCATCCTGCCTGGCCTCCAGCTGCCCACCTTATGGGAAGGTGCAGCTCTTCCCATAAGTCCCATGTTGTATCTGCCAGCCCATGCAGATGAATTGGATATTCCAAAGTACCTCCAAAGGATGACTTAAGAAGTTCACTTACATTGCTGGATTCTGTAAGCATAGAAAATACTATAATTCATTGGAGATGGGAATCAATTTGGACCAATCTCACAAAAATTGTAGGTGTCTTCAGTAAGGTTTTTACAACATAGGATTCTGGTATTAGGTAACCAAACAGAATTCAGTCTCACTTAAAGTCGCCAAGATCCACAAAAGAGGAAATGAAAATATTTTTAATTTTTTTGTGTATTTTTCAGTCTTTCTTTGGAGTGTGCAGTTGGTTCATGAGTAGAGATCAGCATACACAATAATAAGAATAAAGGGGGATAGAACATGTATTAGTGTTATTATTGTTACAGAAAGTCAGAAAAGAACTGATAATTTGCTTGTAAAATATTCTCTTGTATGTGAGAAGGAAAGGTCAGCAATGAATAATTTCAAGTGAGGAATGCAGCTAGATTTGGAGGATTTTCTGGGAATATGATTTTCTTCCTCCTGCCCCAACCTAACAAGCAGGATCACAGTAAAAAAAATGGCATCAGCCTGTGAGTTAGATTTTAGTGAAGATAGTTGTTGACAAGTCAACCTAACTGTGTTGCTAGAACTTAGCTGCTAGATGATGTTGGAATAGCTGAACATGCTGTCAACAGTGTCATCAAATTACCTCACCTTACAGCTTGCCTACCATGCCTTCCCAGTTAGATGTAAAATTTATTTGTTCCTTCTTGCCTGCCTGGATGACTTTCATACACTGGTATGAGAAAGTAAGACCTCTCCAGCTCCCAAGCACAACCAACAAGAACCTATCTTTAACCTGTTTTGGGTTGTTTTTTTTTCTCCCCATGAGCTAGCCCAGTTGATGAGTCTGGCCATTGCTATGCACAAACAACTTGCCAAGGTAAGAGCTTTGTGCAGCTCTGGACCAGAGTGGGCTTCACCTGCAAGACAACTTCGAGCTAAAGAGTCGTCTTGTGACTCGCCCAAAGAGTTACTACAGGGCCGTACTGTACCGGGTGTGAGAGACTGGAAGAATTAATGCCTCAAACATCATGGTGGGGCAAGTTCTGCATAATGGGAAACTCTGCCTAACAATGAACGCTGCATAGCAAGGAACCGCAGGTGAGAAGACGAAGCCAGTCAGCAGCAGGATGGGGAGGGCCTGCCGGAGGACGCACCGTTCCCTGTCCTGGTACGCTGAGCGGGGCAGCTCACCGGGTATGGCCAGATGTCAAAGAATGGCTGTACCTGCAGGGGGGGAGAAGTTACTCCCCAAACGACCCCCCAAGCCCACCAACCCGTTTCCTGAAGGTTCTGAAAACACAAACCACACATGACACCTAATTAGCCTAATGAGTTCAAGTGCCCGCCCAAAGGAGGGGCAAGGAGATGATAAAAGGGCACGAATTGAAGCCCCATGTGCACGCACCCTCCAGAACTGGACCTCTAGACTGGCTGGACCAACGCTGGACCCAGGGCCGGTGAAATCTTTCTCTTTTCTCTCTGTCTCTCTCTCTTTTTTCCATAATCCCTACACCTCATCCCTTTAGACATAAACCGTTGACCAAGTCTGGGACTAGGAGTGGATCCAGCTGCCCCTGGGCTCCTCTCTGAGAAGGAGTCTAGAAAGCAAGGGGGTCCACTCTGAACCTCATGACTCAATGGGAGGGCTTTCCTTATTTTCTTCCCTGAATTGATCCCCACATAAACAAGGCTGTAGTATATGTTTGGTGAGATGTGGTTAGCATGTGTTATATGGTTTACTGACGTAGTTTCATGCCAATTGTTTTTGTGAGGGAATGAAAGTTGAGTTTTGTGACTTAAAGGATCCCTGGTGTCATTTCACCTTAATCCTGGCCTGGGAATTGGCGAACCTGAGTCATCCTGAGAAACTGGGATGTGATATCAGGTATGGTTTTGATCTGCTGAGTAAAAGCTATAAATATTTCAATTCACGGCAGTTTGGAATTTTTCAGAGAACTTCAGCTTCATGATATTCCGTTATTACGTGGTATCAAAAAACATAATTGGGAGATATGAAGAAATAACGTGGGTGTTAGGAAAGAAGAAATCGTGGTACAGATTCAACATCTCCTGAGCAGGGATTATAATGGGAGTTAACTACCCCATCATAAGAAGCACACTTCACATGGATTCCTTTGGCCTTTCAGGTCTAGCAACACAACAGATCCAATGTAGTTTAATTGCAGTGGTAGTAATGAACAGGCTTGAAGAGAATAGAGAGAAGAATCTTTCCCCTTTGGACTCCTCCCAACAAGATTCAGTGTTGTTGGTTGCCACCACAAGAAGCCATCATCTTGGGTGAAAGGTGCAGAAATGTTCTGATGTGCCTGGGAAGTGCCGCCCTGCCCTGGGATGGCAGCTCTTAACTGGAATGGAGCAACTCCTGTACTAAAATATGTGTCCACGTTTGCAGCTTCACAGTTCGCAGCCTTCTTCATTCAGCTCTTACCCAGCAGGTTTTTGTTGTTATGACAAAGGGCTTTTGTGCTCTTTGGATTTAGCTAAACAATCAGATAATTTGATGAAGCACTGTAGGTGGAAACAGTGCGTTTTTTCCACTGCACAATGCACTGTAGTAATAATAATAATAGTAATAATAATAATAATAATAATAATAAAATTGCCTTGTATTTTTTCCTTTTTCCTTTAATATGCTCATATGAATGTTCCTTAGATAATTAGACTCCCAGGCTACTTAAATGTGGATCACTCCAGTGGCTACTTCAGCCATTTGGAAGCAGCTCACAGCAGCTTCACACAGAGAGGGAAATAATATCAGTTTTGCTTCCCCCAGGAAACAAACAAAGATGTTCTCCACTGGAAACTAGTGTAATTTATCATTTCCTGTACACTAACAGGCTGCTAGGTTCAACGTAAAGGTAAAGGTGAAACGCTGAAACAAATCTGGAAGACCTTAGATTATATGAAATAGGAATTTGTGCTGGAAGGGACAGACAGAACAGGAATAATTTTTATTGGTTCCTTGTCAGTATTTAAAATCAGAGTGACAGAGGTGGTGTACTGGTACTGCCTGGAGGGATTGGAGGGAGAAGTTTCTGTAGACAAAGATAAAAATACATGTTTTTAATCTTTCCAGCTCCCATAAGAAAAACTTTAACAGATTGATCAATATTTGGATGGAAGACATCTAAACAAACCCAAGTGACTTTGACTGAATGTAATTGGCTATTTTCTATTCACAGAGTGTTCATATTTCCTTGAATTTATGTGACAAGGACTTTAGTGCTGAACCGTTGAAATTTGAGTGATAAGATTTTGTTGTAATTGATCAGATTTGTCCTAAGGTATTCCTTGGCTGGGTGACTAGGTATGAATGCAAATTTTTAATTACATACATGCTTGTCCCAACAGCTTTGAAATACATTCTCCGAACATCTCTGCCAGCCAGATAGATGTATATATGGGCCTTTTTTCAAAGTTTCACAGGAAGAAAACATAAAAGTGGGCTTAAAAGTATAAATGGCTTAAAAACAAGATTAGAAAAAAACATGAAGAATAGGTTTTTCAGGTGCCATTAAGTACAGCAGCTCCACTTCAGCTCAGCTCCCTAAACCCCTGATTCTTGGAATGAAGGAGTGCACAAGAGGGATCCCTCAATATTTGTGGCTTCCTTATATTTCACAGAATCATAGAATACCAGGTTGGAAGAGATCTCAAGGATCATCTGGTCCAAGCTTTCTTGGCAAAAACATGGTCTAGACAAGATGGCCCAGCACCCTGTCCAGCTGAATCTTAAAAGTGTCCAATGTTGGGGAACCCACCACTTCCCTGGGGAGATTATTCCATAGACTGATTGTTCTCATTGTGAAAAGTTTTCCTCTTGTGTCCAATCACTCTCCCAGGAGTAACTTGTACCCATTACCCCTCGTCTTTTCCACATGACTCCTTGTAAAAAGGGAGTCTCCATCTTCTTTGTAGCCACCCTTTAAATACTGGAACATGGTGATAAGGTGTCCCCTCAGCCTTCTTTTCTCAAGGCTGAACAGACCCAGTTCTCTCAGCCTTTCCTCATACGGCAGGCTTCCCAGTCCTTTGATCATCTCTGTGGCCCTTTTCTGGACCCTCTGCAGCCTGTCCACATCTTTTTTGCATAGTGGGGACCAAAACCGAACACAGTATTCCAGGTGTGGCCTGACAAGCGCTGAGTAGAGTGGGATAATGACTTCTTTATCTCTGTTGGTGATGCCCTTGTTGATGCAACCCAGCGTCCTGCTGGCTTTCTTTGCCACAGCAGCACACCGTTCACTCATATTGAGCTTGTTGTCTACCAGGATCCCCAGGTCCCTTTCCACAGAGCTGCTCCCCAGCTGGGTAGGTCCCAGCCTGTGCTGCGCTCCTGGATTATGTTTTCCTGGGTGCAAGACCTTACACTTGTCCTTGTTGAACTTCATAAGGTTCTTGTTAGCCCACTCTTCCAGCCTATCCAGGTCTTCCTGCAGGGTGGCTCTGCCTTCCGAAGTGCCCACTTCCCCACTCAGTTTGGTATCATCAGCAAACTTTATCAGGTTACACTTGATCCCATCATCCAGATCACTTACTTATGAAGATATTAAACACCACTGGGCGCAATATCGATCCCTAGGGGACCCCACTTGAGACAGGTTGTCAGTTTGAAAAGGAGCTATTTACCACCACCCTCTGGGTGCTGCCTGTCAGCCAGTTCCCCACCCACCACACAGACCACTTGTCTAGACTGTAACGCATCAGTTTCTCCAGGAGGAGGCTGTCGGAAACCATACTGAAAGCCTTGGAGAAATCCAGGTAGACAATGTCCACTGCTCATCTGACATCAACTGAGCAGGTTACTTTGTCGTAGAAGGCAATCAGGTTTGTCAAGCACAATTTGCCCTTGGTGAATCTGTGCTTGTTTTTCCCAATCACGTGCTTCATTTGACTTGTGATAGCCCCCAGGAGGACTCATTCCATAACTTTCCCAGGGACTGAAGTAAGACTGATGGGCCTATAATTTCCTGGATCCTCCTTTAAGCCCTTCTTGTAGATGAGAGTGACATTATCCTTCTTCCAGTCTTCGGGGATGTCCCCCAATCTCCATGACTTCTCAAAGATTATGGAGAGCAGCCTTGCAACAACATCAGCCAGCTCTCTTAACACACTCAGGTGGATATTGTCAGGCCCATCCATTTGTAGGGGTCAGGCTCCTGTAATAGTTCACATACCAACTCTTCCTTCACTGACAGTGAGTCTGTGTTTGCATCAACCTGGATTTTTGTTCCCAAGGCCTGGGGGCCAAAAGTGCTGGTAAAGACAGAGGTGAGGAAAGTGTTGAGAACCTCTGCCTCTTCAGTGTTGTTGGTGACTAATTCACCTTTTCTGTTTAATAGTGGGCCAATATTTTCCTTCTGTTTCTGCTTGTTTACACACCTGAAGAAGCCTTTCTTGTAGTTTTTGACATCTCTGTCCAATTCCAATTCAAGCTGAGCTTTTGCTTGACTAACTGCATCTCTGCACAGCCTGGCAATGCCCTTGTAGTTCTCAATGGGTATTCATCTGCTTTTCCATCTCTGGTGTGCTTCTCTTTTGGTTTTGAGCAGACTCAGAAGCTCGCAGTTAAGCCAAGGGGGTCTCTTGCTCCGCCTGCTTCCCTTACTTTTAAAGGGGATGAACTGGTTTTTTGCTTCCAGGAGAGCGTTCTTGAAAAACTCCCAGCAGTCGATAGCTCCTCTATCCTCCATGGAATCCCTCCCAACTGGATTCTGAGTGAGCTGAAGTTTGCTTTTCTAAAATCTAAAACCTTTGTCTTAGTACTAACCTTCAGCATGCCCAGCAGGATCCCAGACTCCACAATATTATGATCGCTGCAGCCAAGGCTATCACTAACCGAGATATTACAAAGCAGGTTTTCTTGGTTTGTGAGTAGCAAGTCCATCAGTGCCTCATTCCTGGTAGGCATTCCAGGAACTTGATGGATGACGTGAGCTGCTGTATTGTTCTTCCGACAAATGTCTGGGTAGTTGAAGTCACCCATAGAGGACCAGGTTCTGTTGACCCGAAGCTTGTTTAAGTGACCCAAATATTGCTTCATTGGCCTTATCGTCCTGGTTTGGAGGTTTGTAGCAGATGCCTACTGTAAGATCCCCCTTGGAGACAATAGGGCTTCCACAATCACCATAGTTGACTTCTATGCATCCAAGGTTCTCCTTAACATAGAGCACGACTACTCCTCCTCTTCTTCCCTGCCTGTCTTTATGAAACAGCCTATAGCCATCCATCATGATCCTCCAGTGAAGTGAGTAGTCTCACCATGTTTCAGTTATTCCTATGATATCATAACTTTCTGACTGGGCACGGAGCTCCAGTTCCTCCTGTTTGCTCTCCAGGCTGCATGCACTCGTATACATACACTTGAGGTGGTTGGTCTCCTCGTTCTCATCTTGAGAGGCAGCTAAGGAACATTTGTCACTGCTCTCGTTGGCCTGGCTTATTCCCCAGTTGGTCGCAGTGGTGTGAGTGTTGCCACTTTGGACCCTGCCCCCGCTAAGTCCGACAGTTTAAGCCCACCTCACCAAGTTGGCCAGCTTGCTGCCAAAGATTCCCTTGCCACTTCTAGACAGCTGGATTCCATCCCTCCCTAACAGGCTGTAGTCATTGAAGAATGTCCCATTGTCCTAAAAGCCAAAACCCTCACGACAGCACCAGTCATGGAGCCAGAAGTGACTTGCATTTTGCAAAAATATCTTTCCTTATATTTTCTTCTGGACACAGCCAAAGACAATATGCAGGGATGTATAAACAAACAGAGATAAAAGCAACTCAAAGGCATGATTAGGAGGGCTGCAGTACTTGAGCCAGGCTTTAACCAATGGCATAACACCTTCTGGTGTGGGAGCAGCCTGGCGGGGCTGCCTGGCCACAGCTGAATTTGGGACCTGCTGGGACTGCGGTGGGGCTGTGCTGGCCAGAGTCCACTTGGGATCTGGACAGTAACAAAGCACTAATTGGCAGATGTTAGTATTAGTAGAACAGTAATAAAGATGATTGTGTTATTCCTCTGCAGCCACAACCAGTCTGTTGTGCAATTATCTGAAGAAAATGCCCACAACTAAATAAATCACTGTATCAGGGCACCTCAAGACCCCAAGACCATATCCTTTTGGTAACACAGCTGTAAATCTAGTTTAATCCCACTGCATAGGAAAGAAGTTCCTCCTGATTTACAGTAGCATAGACTGCAGCAAAATCTGCACCTGTCTTTTCCCTCTAGTTATTTAATGCATTTTGGACTTTCATTTGAGGTTTTTAGCAAAAGGCTTACTGCCGGAGAAAAGCCGTGTCCTTCTGCGAGATGTGACAATATTGTTCTCGGCTTGAACAGTGAAAATCAGGTCTCACATTGATACTTGAAGGTTGTGGTGGGTTGACCCTGGCTGGATGCCAGGTGTACACCAAAGCCGTTCTATCCCTCCCCTCTCCTCAGCTGGACAGGGGAGAGAAAAAAATATAACAAAGGGCTTGTGGGTCAGGATAAGGACAAGAGACATCACTCACCAATTATCGTCACAGGCAAAACAGACTCAGCTTAGGGAAAATTAACTCAATTTATTACAAATCAACCAGAGTAGGGTAATGAGAAATAAAACCAAATCTCAGAACACCTCCCCTCCACCCCCCCCTTCTTCCCGGGCACAACTTCACTGCCGGAGTCTCTACCTACTCCCCCCAGCGGTGCAGGGGGATGGGGAATGGGGTTTACGGTCAGTTCATCACACATTATGTCTGCCTCTTCATCCTCTTCAGGGACAGGACTCATCACACTTTTCCCCTGCTCCAGCGTGGGGTCCCTCCCACGGGAGACAGTCCTCCACGAACTTCTCCAACATGGGTCATTCCCACGGGCTGCAGTTCTTCACAACTGCTCCAGTGTGGGTCCCTTCCATGGGGTGCAGTCCTTCAGGCACAGACTGCTCCAGCGTGGGTCACCCACGGGGTCACAAGTCTTGCCGGAAAACCTGCTCCAGTGTGGGCTCCTCTCTCCACAGATCCGTAGGTCCTGCCAGGAGCCTGCTCTAGCGCAGGCTTCCCACAGGATCACAGCCTCCTTTGGGCACCGACCTGCTCCACCGTGGACCTCCACGGACTGCAGGGGGACAGCCTGCCTCACCATGGTCTATCCCCCGGGCTGCAGGGGAATCTCTGCTCTGGTTCCTGGAGCACCTCCTCCTCCCCCTCCTTCTTCACTGACCTTGGGGTCTGCAGGGTTGTTTCTCTCACATGTTCTCACTCCTCTCTCCAGCTGCTGTTTCTGTCTCTCCCAGCAACTTTTTTCCTTCTTAAATCTGTTATCACAGAGGCACTACCACTGTCGCTAATGGGCTCGGCCTTGGCTGGCCGCAGGTCCATCTTGGAGCCGGCTGATATGGGCTCTGTCGGACATAGAGGAAGCTTCCAGCAGCTTCTTACAGAAGCCACCCCTGTAACCTCCCCCCCTCCCCCCGCTACCAAAACCTTGCCACACAAACCCCATACAAAGGTCTTGGGTTTAGAGGTAGATCTTTGCCTGGTGTTTTACAGACATCAGCACAAGCACCAAGCAATATGAAGAATTTGTCTTAGTCGCGGATAGGTTGGACTGGTGAATTTTTTTTATTCGGCACAACTAAGCACATAGTTCTTTGAGCAGCAGGACTAATGGTATTAATTTCCAGAGGATTCCCTCATGTTTAAGAAGATATAAAAATACCTATCCGAGTATTTTCTGCACTTGATGCAGATGTAACGCCTCTCCTTTGCCTCTAAATTAGCAATATAGTTACACTCTTCATGTTCAAGTCATTCCCATAGTAAGGCTAAGAACAGTTTGTACCTTTCATCCAGCTGCTTATCTCCATGAAACTCATATGGACTTAAATCATTATCTGTCAAGTGTGCTTCCAACTGGACACTGTATTCAAAATAAAAAGATGGGAGATTACAGGCAGACAGACCCCACCTGAAGACAACAGGAGCACCAGAACCTTGTTTCTAAATGAGAGTGAGTTAAAGAAAGATGTCACCTAACAAGAACTGCATTTTGGCTGTTGTACGTAAGCACCAGAACTGCCCCCAAAATTCAGGATCTGACCACAGGCCAGACACTCCCTATGTTGATGTTAACATGAGATACCACAAATCTCTTTGCCTGCAGAACCTTCCCCTTCCTTATCTGCTTTAATCAACTATGATTTAGTGTGCAGTAATTTATCTTTGAATAAAGGTGAAAAGTTGCAGTGAACTCCTTTACTGGCATTTTTTAAACTGTGCAGATACTGGCATGTGTTACAGCTCTGACATGTGCCAGAGGTGCGGTCAGGAAAAAAATTCTTTGAATGAAATTTGGATTCTTGAGTATCGGATGTCAACCAGATTTGAAAATACAGCTTGCTGAGCCATTACAGGCCTGCTAATTAGGCTCCTAGTTACTCCAAAGTAGCCTCAAAGAATGATTTGACAGTATAGTATGAGTAAAATAAGACTATTGCTAGAAAAGGAAAACAATGAAACATGATTTATTGCTACACCTAATCAAAACACATATTTTTGTCCAACTTTAGCATAAACTGATCATTTATAGTATGTATATGGAGTGAGATAAGTAATCTACATAGTCATCTGTTGTATAGAGCATTGTGTAGCATAGGTCCACCCATTAATAAAAAGACTACCACAGAGAGTTGAGACACTCTTCTGCTTTTCCTTAATTAGCCATACAGTTTCTGAATGGCCACTCTTAGAGTAATTAAAAATATCCAGTACTACAAATATTTTCAACATCAGCAGTAAGAAGAGACCTCTGTTACTTTAGGGAATATATTTCACATTCACAAAGGTCAGATTCCATTCGAGTCACTAGGACTTCTGTAACGCAGAACCCAGACCAATATTCTGCTGTACCAAGGCAGATCCCTCAATGCTCGTCCTCCCCAATGGCCTGAGTAAATCATGCACTGGTAAAACAAAAGGCCACTCGCAAGAAAAAGCCATTGGGATCACACAATGGGCCCTTCATAAGGGCTCCTTCTGTACTTTTCCGAAGTCAGGCATAACCCAGCTGTTACCGTCTGCTGGAAAGAGCTCTTGGCAGGAGGCACCTTAAAAAAGCCCACCAAGCACCAGCCTCTTGACAAAGTGGACCACCCGAATTCTCGCAGGCTGAATCCCCTCTGGAGACGTGTGATTTCGTCGACCTGGGGGCAGTTGCTAGTTATGCTTGCTGCCTGTGTGTCTCCAGGTGGCTGTCTGAAGGTGGGGGAAGACTTTTATGGACCAAATCCATAAAAGTGAAATAGAAATTTTTCATGGGTAATTAGGAAAAGCTGTTTTGAATTTTAAACACAGATACTGTCATTATTGCAAAAGCAACACCTTTTTGGGGCATTCAATTTCCTCTAAGCCATCTTTAATAATCATTATGTTTTTATTAAATTTCTAGCCCTAGGACTAACTATTAGCATTGATTTAAAGAATAAATTACTGATTAAAAGTTTTTCCATCATGATTTCATCCCAGTCTCACTTAAATACTGGAAACTGTCAAGCTACTAGCATGAAAAATAGTTAATCTCAGTCTAAAATTAAGCAGTTAAATTTATCTGCATAAATATAAATTGACATCTTTAATCCCACACAGAAAATTCTGTATTCCCAATACCAGATCCTGTCACTTAAGATTGCATTGGTGTTGAAGTATGGAGATCCTCTTAACATATGATTTATTTTTAATGCTTTCACTGAAATTATAAAACTATCACATTTCTCTTCAATGGAATTAAGCGTTTTCCTTTCCAGCTACACATGAGCACTGCACAAAGACTCAAAACTGTTGATGCATCACCTCTGGAGTAGTCTTCAAAAGAATAAATGATTGCCCAACCAGCACTCTAGGAATTTGCCTTGGAAACACCCATATAGCCTGACACAAAATGTGAGAGAAGAGGAACAGACAGCTGTAAAAGGAAACCGTGATGTAGTCCAGAATGAAAAGTCCATCACATATTAAAATACAGATTGATAGTTCATGCCCCCATAAATTACTTTAGACTTGTTTGTGGCAAATAAAATATTTTAAAACACCAAGTTTTGAACCTTTTTCAGGGTATAATGCCTGTTGTAAACTTTGTAACTGAAGTCTTGATTTAAATTGCTCGTCATTTATATACATGTAGGTACTCTTTGCATGACAAGTGTACACACTGCTTTAATACCTACATCTGTTCCAGCTCATTAAACCCAGCTGTTCTTTACTTTTCCTCTCTTCCTCTTACGGTTCAATGGTAGTAAAACCATTTCTCCCAGGCCATAAGTGAAAAGCAGAGAAGGCGTTAGCTACAACCAGCCAGAAGAAGACTAGTATTACCACTTTTCTTGATTTTCCATTCTTAAGTGTAAATTGATCACAGAAACATACTCATTGCATAGAAGCAAAGCCAGTTTTGCTCTGGAATGCTAAGCCATGCACAGAGCTATGCTGGCGTACTTACAGCATTGCAATGGTACATACTGGTCAAAATGGCAATGTAGAAGTTCTCCTAGGCAAATTGAGAAATCCTGGTATGAAGCTTGTTCACCTGTCCTCGTGCTTGAAATGCCAGTGTGGTCTCTGCTCATATACCAGTTTACAACATTACTGATTGTACCACTGTTCCACCACAGCCAGTTCCCCATGGCACCAAGCCCTACAAGTCTGATTCTTAAGCTCTCACACCTAGTAGTGCGATCCTGTTTTCTCCCCAAAGAACAGCTTCTTACTTAAGTTTAGGTAGGGAGAGGAGAATCAGATCCATTGCATCCATACTAGCAGTTCAGTTTTCCCTACTTTAACAAAAGCTCATAAAACCTGGTGATGTTACCATGGCATTACAAGGCTGACCTTGGTCTCCTAGCCATGTAAGAACAAAACACACTGCACGGGGCATGATGAGCTCGATGCTTGTATATCATACAGTAAGTTCCTGTCAGTATCCTTAAAACTAGGATTCTCTGCTGTTGCTGCTCCCCATGTCCCACTGAGAAAGAGGTCCCTTTTTCTGTGCTCAATGATTTCATTATATTTGCACAGGAGTCTACATATGCACCTTGTTCCCCATTCCCTGTGGCAGAAACAGCCTGTTGGACAACGGGCATTTGTGCACGCACATGATGCAAGGAGCTCTGCAGATGTCTTTCGCTCCCCACAACACAAGCGTTCCTCAGAGCCCCGCACCTTATGGCGCTGGTGTGGTAGGCCCAGAAGGGCTGCAAGATGGGGGGATGCTACGTGGGAAAATAGACCTAAAACCTTGTGAAAGAGTTTTGACTGAAGTTTCCCTGTCCACGCTGGGTTATTTATAGTGTTAATACGGGGTTTTGTTTGGCTTTTACCCACACTGCACTACACCATCTGTCCACGAACATAAACTTTGTTCCAGATTGCTGTTTTGGACCCTAGCTGCAAGCTAAGACATCAGTGATAATTTCCCTAATACAAGGTTGACAAGGACTTCACCCAGCATGGGCCCCACAGCCATATTTGCTGCCTATTGTAGCCTACCAAATGCATTTTTAACTGAGAATGAGACTAGTAGCAGTCTTAGAGAAAGCTCTGAAAGCAGAGGAAGCAGGATTGGACTCCAGCCCTGGGAAGATCCTGGAAGCAAGCATGCAAGCAAGCATCTGCAGGGCCATTTGGGAAAAAAACTTAAGAACAAGAGAAGGAAGGATCATCATCAGCACTGCAGTCACATCTGATGCCAAGCTGATGCTGCCTGGAGAAATATTCCATGTAATCTCATGACCAGTGATTGAAGTTATTTTGGTAGCTAGTATTTGCTATGGGATGGCTTTTGTCTCAGTCAAGGGAAGAAACAATGTCTGCCACCATTAGCACATGCAGTCCCAGATGGAGAGCTAATATCTAAGCCTGCAGCTAGGGATTTTTTCTACTAGGCTTTAACCGAACACTGCTTTTTAAGTGTTTAAAATGGCAGGCTTAACAGAAGCGACTGTATATTTGTATTCTATCTATCTACGCATAGCATATACTAAGCTTAGGACACTAATGCTAGAATTCAGGCAGTGTTCTGGGCAGTATCTGTTATGAACTCTGTTGGCCGTATTGACTGGAAAAGTCACTGGAGAGGTACCTGGTCCCTCCATGTGCTCCCTGAGCATGGGGGGTGAAACAGGAAGACAGATCTTTTGTGAACAGGCTTCTGTATCACAGTTCAGCATTCTGTTCATGTTTGCTTACATTTTTTGATTCTTGGCTGACGAAGCCTGATGTCACTGCAATTCTTACACCCTCTTGTAACTTGCAGTCTTTCTTCGTCCACTGATTTGCTGCTCTACCACCAAATGACAAAAGGCTTTTTAGCACAGAAAGACTTTTATGTGAGAGCTGAGAAAACACTGCCTTTTCCAATTTAGCATCTGCAATAAATTAACATGGATGGACTATGATATGAAGACTATAACTGGTAGAAAAGGTCATGTTTGAAGTTTGCCCAAGCCTTCTGCCAAGCTGAAAATTATTTTCTTGATTTTTATAAAAATAACTGAAATCTTAAGCCATTGTTATTGTTTCTGCAAGCTAATAACTTAGGAGGCAAACACTTCTGGTAGACACACAGTGAAAGAAGAAATGAAGGCTTAGTGAACTGTCAGAGGTATCTAGCTGTGACCTTGCTATAGGAAAGAATATGAAAAGGTATTTTCTTCTATTACTTTCCTAGGACAAAGAATATATTGTGATTCCCTCATTGCTGTATATCAGGACTTGCACTTTTTTTAGAGTACAACAGCCACTGAGGACTTTGGGAAAGGGAACTTCAGCCACCAGGGAAGAGGAGGAAGAAAAAGAAACTACAGTGATGTACAGGTTGAGTCTGACCTCAGCCACCTCCATGCGCAAGGAGCTAGAGGAGACGGGGACAGATTGCTGATGGCCAGGGAGGGTAAGGTGGTATCGGAGTGCCACTAGTGTAGCTGGAGGGCGAGGAAGCATGAGCAGAGGGGACTCCGCAGCAGATCTCTCCAGCTCCAGCACCATTTCTGTACTACTGCACTCCAGACCTGAGAAACCCCCTGGAAAACGCTGTGGTGGGCAGAGGGTCAGTCAGGATGTTGGCACTGGCAGGGGCTTGGGCCTCTTCCTCTTCTGCCCACTGCAACAGTGGGGAGGAGAGCAGAAATACTGATAACATGTAACCCCATCACTGGGGAGGTGACACTGCATGGGGTTGGAATCCTCTCCACAGGTAGCATGGCAGGCATTTTGCTGCCATTTGCAAACTTTGCTTACTGTCTACTTAGTTCTTAACAAAGCTATATCTATTCTTTTTAAACAGCTTTTACCTACTTTAACAAAGACCTTAGTTCCACACTCCATTGGCAAATAAGTATTTAAGGAAACACAAGAAACAGGCAAGCTGATCCAAACTTTTAATAGATTTCAAAATTATATAAAGCAGTTGCCAGTTGGCATGGATGTGACAAAGTAACACAGCATCACATTTCCTCACCCTGTTTCCCTGTGCACCGCCGCTTGCCACACAAGGCTCCAGGCACACAAAGCCCTTGCAATGCCTACCTCTTCTGGACTGCTCCCAATGATGACAGATGAGCTTTTTAGTTGCCTGTGCCAGGCCTGTGAACTGAATGTGTCCGAAGCCCACGCTGGCGAAAGCTCTTTGCATTATCCTTGTAAATGTTGTGCCATTTACCTCCCACGCCACTACTTTGAAGAACACCGGGCTTCCTGGCACCTCGGCTGGGTTACAGACAGTGCCATTTTGCTTTCAGTTTGCCTAATACTGGTTCTGCGTCCATTAAGCAGCAGCTCAGTGCACGACTGTGCCATCTCCTGCCAGGTGCTCTCATAGCGGGGAATGGCCTCATCAGCCAGGCTAGTAGAGGGTACACTGAACTCTCCTGAAATAACAGGATGTACTTGTATTTCTTAAAGGCAAAAAGATGCTTTCAGATTCGAAAAGATCTGGGCCACACAGCACCATGCACACTGCCAAAGTATCCCACAGTGGTATTCACAAAGGCTGTGTCTATAATAATAAATTAGACGTGCCTAGGAATGCTCCCAGGTGCTGAGGCCAACTGGCATTGAATGGCTTCGTCTATGCTAATAAATTGTCTCATCCTCCAAAGCAGGGTTGCTGCACACAAACCACCTACACTGCTCCGACCGTGCCCAGGCATTACTCAGGAAGCGTGCTCGCTGCGACGGGCCAAGTGTGGGCCAGGGATCAGTCTAATGGTTTACTAGAATAGATGATACATGGAGACATGCTGGGCACATTTGAATCTGCTAGCACAGGAGCAGCCAAATTTGCCCTCCTGGTCAAATAGACCATCCTCAGTGGTGTTACTCTTTCACACTGGCGTGTCCACAGACTCTCTGTAGCACAACTGCTGTGCAAATAGGAAAGGAACATTTACGAATGACATCAGTGGTACTTTGTGACTGTCCTCTCCTCAAGCTGGCTGTCACTGCATGGGTGATTGATAGGAAAAACAACTGTTCTGCAGCCACAACACATTGGTAATCACCTCACAAACTTCCACCACCACTATATCAATCGTTTACTAGTTGGCATCAGACTGATGACTCTGGCTTGTAACAAAGTCACCCCCTGCCAGATCTCAATTGCAGTCTGCCTGGGCTGGTGCTGCCTTCTTTGCACAGCTCCATGAAAATGCTGTTCTGTGTGCACAAGTTCTTCAGTCGGTCCTTGCCATCTAGGGTCTGCAGAGTAAACAGAGCAGGGGTGACTGCAAAACATTAAATCAAGGAGATGTTAATAGAGGAAATTCCTCAGTCTTAAGACCCATCTTCTCTAATATTTCCATTAGTGATTTCAGCACAATAAATAAGAGCAGTGGTGGTGAGATTTGTTAATGCCATGAAGCTGGGTGGTAACATGAAAAGAGAGGAGGCTTGGATATCCTTTTGGAATTAACAGATGAACTTCAGTACTGCAGTAGTAGAGACAGGATGAATTTCAATAAAATGAAAGACTATATATTTGAGAATAACAAAACTCATGTGACACAAGTACCTTACTGTTGCCAGCCAGAAAGGAAGGCATGTGATTGCCAAGTAACTGGAGAATGACTATGAACTACCATGAGAGGCAATCATATAAAAAGAAAATGAGATTGCAGGAAGTGTTTGCAGGGACGGGGCCTTATGAAGAGCCCTGCCTACTGGACTGGTCACTGGCTGTGAAAGTAAGTGAAACAGGCAGGAGAGGGCAGGGGAACGGGCAGTCTCTTTTATGAGAGAAGGCTGGTGACTCTTAACTTGGTCATCCTAATAACAGGGGAGGGTAGGAGGGAGAGTACACTTGTTGCCTTTAATTGTACAGTGAAGGTGGAGCAGGAATGCTTCAGAGAAAGGACAATGTTGATGCAAGCCAATGTTTGCATGAGAGATATAAATACAGTTAGGCTGGGAATTAAAAGATGTTCCTCTTCTCTAAACCAGTCCTCTCTGGAGCAGCTATTCAAGCAGAGCAAGGATGACATAAAGGAAGAGATTTTTAGATGGTGCTTATTAAGTTCAAAAGAAGAACAGCATGACATGCTCGCCTGTGAGGGCAGGGAATAGGCCCTGGCAATCCATTTTTCCATGGCAGTCCTTTTGTCCTACAATGAAGGAGCAGCAGTCCGTGCTTACGTATGTCCTCGTCCCTGCGACCTGGGAGCACAGAGAGTATCCAGAGAGGCTGCAGCCTGCATCAGCTGTCTCCATGCACGCTCCTGGATGGTCTCCATGTCACGGCCTGCCCCAGCATCTGCTGTCCTCTAACAATCTTTTCCCAAGTTTCATATCCTTCATTTGCATCCATATTTGCATAACTCAGAAGAAAATTTTCAATTTACTGGCCTGTATTATTAAATTCAGTGGCAGAAAGGGACAGCAGTGAGGAGACCGCATAGCCAGAGTGCATTAGTTTGCTGTGTTGGAGGTCTAAAAAGTAACAGACAATCTGCACCAAGTGTGATGTGCACTGCAGGAGTAGGGATGCCAGAATACAATCCCCAAAATCTGACATGCCTGCCCTGCATTATGGTAGCACCAGTTTGAACATGAGGGCTGGTTATGGTCAGGAGTAGGGACTCTTTCAGGCTGCTTGGCTAATTTGGCTGCAGGGACTGGGGGTGATCCTACATGGTAGCTGGAAGCAGACTGCTGGCAGTCAGGCTCATGCCGGCATTGGGTGGAATCACTACAAGAAAAACAGGTGGGAAAAACACCTGTCCTGGTGGTCGTCTCTCCCCATCAGAAAAGACCAAGTATGTCTGAAGGCATAATTAAAATCATCACATAACCAGTGAAGCCCTGAGGCTTGTCAGTATGAAGTGAAGTATCATTAATTGATACAAATTGTTTGTTAAGGAGTGACTCATTTGTCACGGCTTGCACAGCACTTTGGATGAAGAAAATCCTTAAAGACAGAATAAAACCATTTGCTGTAGTTGTGGAGGAGTCTCTGGAACAAGCTGCACATATGCTTTCTAGCTCTGCTTGATGCCTGCCAGAGCAAGGTTTTATCATTCGTTTTCTGGTACTAGTAAGGATCTGAAATGAGCAACTATCACAGTTGGTAACTGATGCCAATTCTGGCTGGGAAGGATGTGAAGAGCTCTAGCAGCAGAATCAGGGGTGCATTTATTGAAACCCTCTGAAATTGATAGCAACACAGGCCTTTCCGGAGGGCAGTGTCCACAGCACTTCTGCAGAGAGAGAGAGGGAATGGCACTGCCCGGGAGCAGAGAGCTGGGGGTGAGAGCCCAGCCAGCCAGGACGGGGTGCTGTCCCCTCGTGCCCAGCGAGGACAGCAGGGCATGGCCCGTGAGGGTGATGGGCTCAGATGCAGCCCAGGGATCACCAGACACGTCTGTATTGAGACAGGTCTGGAGCAAGCGAGGAAATCACACCAGGTCGAGGGCTGAGCGCAGGCACACCTCAGCTCAGGTGCAAGGCTCGTACCGCTCAGGGATGCAGGGGAAGGCTGCCCTGGCTGTGAGTGCACTCCCGACCCCCCCAGGGGAGCCCAAAATGAACATCAAGAATTCGGCTTTCCCACAAATGGTGATTTGCGTCTTTCGTCTGCAGGAAAAGTTCTGGGTTTAGAACAGGGAAACAGCTGGGGCAGAAGATATTGTCAGCAGTTTTTGAACTGCCTGCCTCAGATCCTATCTCCAGGACAGCACTTGTTTGCAGCCCTCTTTTGTGATGGGAATCGGTCAGAGAGTTGGGAATGAAGAGTGAAGTGACATGGGGTGACATGGGATCACCTTCTGCAACGGGGGATGCAACGATCCAAAATAATCCCACTCCTCACTGCAAAGAGATGAGACTTGCTAAGTGCTTGCTAAGTAAGGAGGAATATAGGAGAGACTACTTTAGGAAGTCATTCATTGCAATCTGGCTGAAAACATGAAGGTTTTGAAGCAGTGAACTCAGCAGGCAGCCAGCCTTAGTCATAGGTTTCTGTTCACAAGGGACAAAATACTGCCCAAGGACCTCATCCTGCTCTTTAGTATGAGATTCTTTTCATGCGCTCCTGCTTCAACTTCCTCGTCTGACAATCAGACGTGCATCCTGGAGGACTCAGCTAACCCGCAATCTTTTATCATTTCAGTAATATACCTGACATGTTTTGCAGCTGAGTCTTTCACGTCTGCATCCCAGCCGCTTCACTACCTTGGCTTTGTGAGGTGCAGCCTGACAGGTGGTGGTGGGTCTAGTCAGTCACTGCTTTCTGCTGGAAGCAGGCAATTTTTCTTTGAAGACTGCTCCAAACACACAAAAATGTTGAACTGGTGTAAAACTGGAAGTTTTAAGATTTCTATTGGTGGTACACTGGATGGAGGCAACTGGTAATGTAAGTTTTGTTGCCGACTTAAGGAAGAACAGGAGCAGGTATTTGCATGGGAGTCTGCTCTGTTATTGCCAGGTTGTCCCCATGATAAACTTACATGCATTTTTCATTAATGTGGAACTTGCTGCTGCCCCTCTTTAACTGCTAAGATAGTTTCCAGAGCATGTTTTCCCAGAAAATATTCTCCCTGCAACAGCTCTCTCTTTTTCTGCCTGTGAGGCATTGCTTTCAGTTTCCCAGCAGTATTAGCTGGGTCTGAAGGAAGAGAATGGGGAAGAGCAGAATGACTGAGGATGTGGGGTCCCAAATAATTTTCTCTGTGGCGAGGCTGTTGTAAGCAGTTCCGTCTTCTCCCTCTCAATCTTAGCCCCTCCACCCCCTCAGCAGTGTCACCACAGGTCCAGGTGGATCAGGCGGCCAGATGGACCAGGGAAATGATCAGAATTAAAAATAACCTTTTCCTAGTGAGACCATTTCTGCCACACCAGCTCACACTGTCCTACCTGCCAGTGTGACCAAGGCTGCCTTTGCATTCAGCGCACACCCACGCGTGCCTGCCCTGCTGTCACCAGTTGTGCCACCCCTCTCCCTGGCCCAGCCTGCTGTCACCATGTTGTGAAATGGAGCGGTTTGGACCGCTTAAAGAATCACCTTCAAGGATATTAGCAAAAATGATTTAATAGGAATTTATAAAAGCGTGACTTCACAGAATTCGATGGCAAGGTTCGCTCTATTATTTAATACATGGATGAAACGTACAAAGGAAAATTAAGTTAGAATCAAACTAAAATTATGTATACAGCGACCGAAGACGCAATAGGGTAAAAGAGAACCATTCAAAGGAAAACGGAGTTAGAATTGATTTCTTGGGTTTTGCACAGAGATCAGAAATGTAAAAAGGTAGGACAGACCCCCCCCCCCATTGAGTCACAAGGTTCAGAGAACACCCCCTTGCTTTCCAAACTCCTGTCGGTGTCTAGGTGCGGCTGGATTGACTCCTAGTCCCAGACTTGGTCAACAGTTTATATCTAAAGGGATTATGAGTATAATAGCAGCCTGAGATTCATTCACAGTTGAACAAAGGTCATGACAGTAACTTATGTATAGATTTGAAAAGCAATATTTGTAATATACTGGCTATAGAATATTCAGGTTAGTACACACACACATGCACAAGGACACTAAGAGATATACATAAGCAAGTAAAAAAGGTATACTTGTTAAAAATTCCCCTCGAGTTCAGTGAAAATATTCACGTCAAATGCGTCTGTACCTTTCTCAATGTGCGAAGCGTTGAGCCTCAAGGAGTGAAGGGTATCAGCCCAGATCCTGCCATCAGCTTTCAGCAGCGGTCCTCCGATTTTTGCAAACTGGAGTATGCGAGCTCTGGGAGGCATCCCACTCAGAGGGAGATGCTGGTCGCAGCCCACTGCAGTCCCGGAGAGCTCAAAGGGCATCACTTGGGACTGCTGTTTATAGGTTCGGGAGATGGTTGGCTTTAGTCATCAGCAAATTACTGGGATTCCAGTTGCGCTGGTACCGTTTCGCATGAGTTATGATTCAGCTAAGGAAGGCTTGAAGGCTGTCAGAGAATGACTTAAGATTCAGATACGGGATGCTCTGAGGCTGTCAGGAGAGGACTGAGACATGTCCCGAGGCTGTCAGGAAACGACTACCTCTACTCCCATCCCCAGCCTCCGCCGGGCAACAGGAGCCCTTGGCACGGTCAGTGCAGCTCCCTGTCTTGGCCATGCCAGAGGTCCTGGCAGGGTCAGGGGACACTTACGCGCCCAAGTCATGACACTTATTATGCTAAGGCCTAGCGAGACTTCCCGAGTTCGTAGGCGGGCCCAGAGAGGGGGAAGAAATGGACGACCACACGCCAGCAGTTGTGCCACCCCGCTCCCTGTCCCAGCCCTGCCGCCTGCCCCCTTCCCTTCCCTGGCAGCAGGGGAGCGACCGGGCCGCGGGTGCAGGCCGCGCCAGCCCTGCTGCGGCCATGGGAAGGAGCGGGCAGGGCCCAGCCCTTCTTTTCCGTTCTCACAAAGAGGGGTGGGAAGTCGTGGCGAAGGCCGCGGGTGACGTGGAGGTTATGCTGATGTTCGGCTTCGACCCTTCAAGTGAGGAAAACGTTGCAGTTTTTCAGCAGTTTAAGACGGAAGGCAGGAGTAAAAAGGTTTTCCTTTCCCCTTGCTGACTGACACTCCTGTGCTGTGTGTGTCTACAAATCTGGCACAGGAAAAACATGGCTTTTTGGGTGAGGCAGGCTTATGCAGAATAACTGGGACTGTGCAATAAATGAGAGATTTCCATCATAGATCTGTTCTGGATAACATGCACCACATAGTGAAGCGTTTCTCAGATTTGTACTTTGCTGGTTGTAGGAAATCAGAGATAACGTGTCAGGGCTCAATATGTTCACTTGATCTTGTTGTGTGGGTGAGGTCAAGCTACCATTACTGGTCAGGAACAATTACTGCTGCAAAGGTAAAACTCATTTCCACTTAGAGAGCTCTATGTTGTTGTAAGTTAGGATCATGGTTTCGACTTAAATTGAACATACCAGTAAGAAACATGTGTTGATATAAATAGGTCCTTATAAGCCAAATACAAATTATTACAGCAATCATTAAAGTAACCGAGAGTACAAAAATATTACAGCTATGAAACCGCATGTTGTAATTACTGGTGTTATCTCAGTGTTTTATATTCAAAGTTCTCTGTTCTGGATACTATTAATTAAGATTGATTTGGAGAACAGAACAAGAACTTCTCAGCATTAAAAGTGGTTTAGCTGTGTCTAAACCAGGACTGTTCCTTTTTTCTTTTTTTTTTTTTTCTGCCTTGGCTGTATCTTTAGACCCCCATCTAACAGCAGCTGTGATTTATTTTTAGCTTTTTTTCTTTGCATATTTAAAAGGGTGTTTCCGTATGGTGTGAAGCATAAGCTAGCGTAGCAATTAACTGGCAAAGAGTCTGCGCTTTACAATTCCAAATAAGTCAGAAATTAATTTCTGCTATGAATCAAAGACATCTACACAAAGTGAATAGTACGCTTCTACTACACACATATACTGTAGATCTGTCCATTCTAGGGACTCAGTGGAGTATGCAAACTGAATTCAAAAGAAGACATCTAGCAGGGAGTTTAAACGCTTATAACAACACAATACTAGCTGGGTGTTGTAGAGTTGTCCTTTTTAATTCATATTATATAAACTGAATATTGCAGAAATCAGCAATATCCTTTCAGAAGCACTACCCTGTACATCTAATGGAGCATGATCCAAAGGCTACATTTGCATCTAAATACAATGATCCATGCAGAAAATATCTGGCTTTTATTTATAAATTACAATGAGCTTTTCTTTTTCTACTCAGAATGGTTTTCTTTAAAGAAAAGGAAGCTCCGTCTTCCAAGAGATGATGAACAACTGGTTTCATATTGTTTGGATAAGGTACAGTGATCTTGCCAGTCAAGACATGTTACGCACAAGGAGTTATAAAACTGTGACTATATAAATGGTTTTGCTCTGCCATTTTTAACTAGGGAAGCAGCCTTCAGTAAATAAATGATGTGGGTACAGAGCAAACTCTTTTTACACCGCATCTCAATTAAGAATTAATTAACAAGTCCTCATAAAGAAATAATTAATTTCCGGATCTTCTTTGCTTTTCTGTTTTATTATTCCAAGCAAATCTCTGGGGTTCCTGCCCTAAAAGACACAAAAAGCCTTCACAACTAGAGAGCATCCTGATCTCTTATTTGTGCACATTAGAATTTTAACAATATAAATCAGTGTATTTTTTTTCATACATATAAAAACCCTCAGGCTTCTCTGTCTGACACAGTTCTCTTTCAGGCAGTTAGTGTCTGACCTCAGTGCCCTCATCAGCAGGGACAGGGAGGAAGGGCTTTGCTTCCCTATTCTGTTTTGCTCATTTATTGTGGTTTACAAGGCAGGCACTTTAAACTAGTTGAGCATCTTCTCAAGGCAGACTGAGATCACCCTAGGCCTCCTTCAAGCCTTTCCAAACAGGGCACCCCTTTACACAGCCAATTAATAAAACAGCAGAGAAGCCTGCAGAGACCTGGCCTGACACAGAAACTTGCCTCCTCAACTCGTGGCACTCTTTCCACTTGCGTCCCTGAGCCCTCAGCTGTCACTTCTGCTTGGCCCCTCTCCAGGCTGGATTAGATGCACCCAGTGGGGACAAAGGGTACCCAGCCAGAGCCCCTCTGCTGCTGTCTAGCTCAGAAAGGGACAGAAAAGGCAGCTGCCTGCAGTGCTTAAAAATGAGGAATAGGCTTGGGATACACCTTGGAAAATACTGTTTTTTAAGCAATTGCCTAGCGTCATAGCAAACCTCTGGCATGTGGGATAGACCCTAACTCCTCTTCATCATCCACAGCCACTCCTTCTTTCCCTGTTCCTTCTGAGTATGTCTGCATTGCAGTCACTGCTCACAGAAACACTGCCAGACTGGGTTAAGCTCACTCAACTCCTGCTAACTGCTGCTGCAGCAGCAAAAGCCCTGTTACAAATTCTACTTCAGCAGATTTGTGCATGGCTCTCTGTTTTAAACGATCCGCAGTGCAAGTAGTCAGAACTTTTACAAGTGAAGGTCCGTGGTTTGTCAACAGAGCTGAGCACCCAGGAATTCAGAGGATCATTTATTTAAACACAGGTATTTAGGCATCTACTTTAACAACAAAAAAAAGCCCAATACAATTTTGTGAATTTCTGGTTTTGAAAAGGTAATAATTATATTTGATAATTACATTCCCATGATAAAGACTGCCTTTCTGCTTATCTCTGCTCAAATACATTTTTCTAAATGAAACAAAGCTCGCCAGTCTTTTTCTTCTCAGTACTCAACAGTTTCCAAGATCCACCTTCAAGGATAAAGGTGAATTTTGTACACTGCTCTCTCCAAGGACTCTTTTGTTGTTACAGCTGTTTATCCCAGGCTCTCCAGGGACCTGTTCCCTATTTTACTCCCTGCAATGCTTCTCTGACAGTGGCAGGAATGGGAGAAACTCGAGGGAGGGAATTGGGATTTGCTACGCCAAAAAGCCCTGCAAAGCCAGGACATGTTTTGATCAAGCTTAGACAATCCGGGACCAAAGCCTCTGTCCTCTGGCTTCAGTACTAGAGACTTCCCTCAGCGCAGTGGGAGGACCTCTACACATTTGTCCAAGTTCTGCAGAGGATCATGTTCCTACATACTGCTTTACATCTCTGGCAGACTTATTGCGTGCTGAAATCCCTCCACCACCACGATGCAATGCTGCAGGTGTGTCACAGGACACACAGCACAACCTCCACCTGCAGCGCATCGGTGTCCTGACTTGCGTGCATTAACCTTTAATGCATTTGGTGTCTTCCCGACATCCACGCAGATACAAGACACGAGTATGTTGATCCTACAAGCATGAATCTTCAGGGTGCCATAAGCAGAGGCCTGCTCTGCATTCAGTATTCAGTTTGAATAGCTTGTCCTTCTCCCATCTTTCTCACTACATGTGGTCTTATGAGAAGTCCTCTTGGGGAGCAACCACCATGTGTAACAGCTGAAAAGGGCCGCTGCTTTCTTCATCTTTTTGTGAAAACATGCAGCATTCAGGGCCATATGAGGACATGGAGGAGGAGGTTGCTACCACATTGCAGGATTAGGAGCACAGCATGCAACATGGGACAGGGGCTGGCAGGAGGACAAGGAGGAGGGGAATTCCACCTAGTTCCCTCGATGAATCCAAGTCAAGTGCACGTGCATCTTCGTACCAAAGCGGATGCTGCATATCAGCTGTTTCAAGCATTCATGTCATCAAATAATGATGGCCTGTCAGATTAAAAACCTGTCTTTGTAACACGGGTGTCTGGTAGCAACTTCTGTTGGATGGTATAACTCACCAGTTGTGTTCCTCGATTCCGATGTCCAGAGCAGAGCAGACTGGAGTTTTCTGGAGAGCAAAGGGAGCCGAATTCCTCTGCTCCTCTACCAACCAGCCAGTGCCTCCCACACAATGTCTGTGGCACTGGTACCGATGCTGCTGTTGCTATGTACCGATGGGCTTGCTAAGGAAATGAAATCTCTGGACTGTTGAGAAAGCTTTCATTGTTCATCATAGGTGACAAATTGTTTACATGGCCATCAAATTGCCCTCCGAGGGTATGATGGGAAAATAAGTCCTGATGATAAAGTACACTGTCAAAATTGTCCTCATGTAGTTTTAGTTACTTTGGGTGTTAGGCATAAACTCTACTCCAGCAGACAATTATTCCACATATATTTTATTGCGGGTCTAGATGTACACATAAAATTAATTGATTCAAAATGGAATACACTGTTTTGACAGCCAGCTGTTGTTAAGGAGTGCGCTTCTATCATTAAAGGAGGGAATATAGCTGAAGTAATTTATGAATGATAGCTGGAACATACTATTGAATAGCAGTGTGTAGGGCATGCTAGATATTGAAAATAAAAAAAAATATTTTTGATCATCTCTTTGCATATAGGTGGTGGCAGTGTCAGGAGCTATTCTTTCATCCTTGCAGGCACAAACTTAATATGCAAGAAATTAATATGTTGTTACACAATTTCATCTGTGGGAGAGCCATGCCTTTGCTAATATAATAAGAAAAGCGTATCTTTCCATGTTTCTATCCATGGCTTAGTCTGGGAAGGTTAAAATGGTACGAGTTCTCTGTGAGCTATGCCCCCCAAAAAAGAATTCCTAACAAAAAGATGCCAAAATACATGCCCTTGTCAGAGTAGACATGTCCTACCCATTCAAAATCTTACCAGCCACTAGAGCTCAGCTTCTCCTTGGTGAGGTGTAAGTTGGACCCAAGCCACTTCTGTCTTTGTTGGGTTTGTCATCTTTCAGCCTTGAATGGAAAATTTGAAGGTAGCATCTTCCAAACATCACTCTGGACACAAGAGTGACCATGTTGGGCCAGATCAAAGGTCTGTCTCACCCATTTTCTTCTCTCCAGCAGGGACCAAGACCAAATGCCAAAGGAAGGGCATGAGAGAAGGACAAGCACATAATGATATTTCTCCAAAAGTCTCTCGTGGCTTCGAGTGTGTTGTGGCTCAGGGACTTCCTTAGCTAGAGGTGGTATTTGATAGCTTATTAAATGCACTCAATGGTAGGAACTTAATACGTAGCATGTACTTAATAGCCCTCAATAGATTATTCTTCCATTAATTTATCCCAGTTGCTTTTTTAACCAATATACATTTTTAGCATCTCATATACCCTGTGACAAAGCATTTCATAGCTTAAACAGTACCCTGTATGAAAAATATTTCCTTTTGTTAGTTTTGAATTTGCTTCCTGCTAGTTGCATTTGTTGCTGCTTCTTATACTGAGACAAAGAATGATCATTCCCTATTCACTTTCTCTGTGTCACTCATGACTCTGTAAACTCCATTATGCTTCCCCTCAGTTCTTTCTTTCTTTTTTTCCTTTTTATCTTCCCTTTTTATTCTGTACATCTTTTTCAGTTCTACCTTATACACACTGAGATAGGGAGACCAGAACTGCATGCAGCATTCAAAATGTGGATTAATATTCTGCATAATAATAATTTCTGATTTGTTCTTTATTCCTTTCCCTAGTAATTCCTAACATTAGACTTGCTTTTTTGATCACTACTGTTTATTGAGCTGACATTTTTAGAAAATTACTTATTTTAAAATCTCTTTCCTGTGTGGTTCAACTCACTCAGAACCCATCATTGCTTACATAATGTTAAGAGTTGTTTTTTCCCATGTTCATCACTTTACATTTACCTACATTGAATTTTATCTTCCATTTCATTACCCAGCTTATTCATTCTGTATCTGTTCAGAGTTGGCCTTTTCCTTTCCTAAATGAATACCTTAGGATCATCACATGACGATACCTTGAAATTCATCACTCAGATCAGTTATGAATATCTTCAACAGCACAAGCTCTCACAGACATCTCTTCAGGGCTTTATCTTCCCAGAATGACCTCTCCCTTCTGCAAAAACAAACTATTTATTCCTACCCTTTGCTTGTTATCTTTAAACTAGTCATTTATCCAGGTGAGAACCAACTTTTTTCATCCCATAATAGCTTTGGGTTTTAGGAGCTTTTGCTGAAAAGCTCTTTCAAATAGCTTTTGAAAGTCTAAGCAGAATATATCAATATGATGGGTGGTCCACATGCTTGTTGACTTCTTCTCATGCTCTAGTACATTTTGGAGATATGATTTGCCTTGCCCAAAGAAGTATTCGCTCTTGTTAACGTATTAAGCTTTTTGAAGCATCCACTGATTCTGTTCTTTAGAAAAGCTACTATAAATTCATTTTGTTGACCTCTTGTGTAATCTCCTCCACAGGCCCAGCAGTGCCATCAGCATGAATTCCCTATCTGTGATTTTCCTTTGGGTCTCTTGCATGACCACTGAAGTATTTGTCAAAGCTGACAGTTAAGCATTGACCTGGACACCCGGATATCTCACTGAACTATGAATGGTCATTTCTCAGAATGATTTTTCCAAGTTTAATGCAGAATTCCACAAGAATCTGTGCAAAGACTGCAGCCACTTCACCTTCTTTGTATTTCTCTATGGCTCCAATAGACACACAGCTTCCTCTACCCCCATCATCAGAGTGCTACTGGCATACACGCCACTGCATTCAGTCTGGGAGTGATTTATATAATTTTCTTCTTGAGCTTAATCTGTGGGTGGGTGTGCTAGTGGCGATGCGCTGAAGGTGATTTCTGTTGTGGGCAGTGGCAGCTGAGGGTACACCTCATGCAAGTGACAGTATCTCAAGGACCCAGGTCCAGGCTGGGGTCACAATGTTCTTCTGCTTCCATCTCTGCGAGAAGATTTTGGGACAGCAGCTTAGTTACTCCTGGCTTACTGGATTCTATCCCAATTCTATGAAAAGCAAGAGTTGCTTTTTGGCTGCTCTCCTTTTATAAGCAAAAACGAGGTATGTCCTTGGAAGGGCCCATCCCGTGAGAAAGAGTGCCAGGAGCTGTGGATTGTGGTATTATGCTTGCTAGTCTTACCTCCATTTTTATTAACAGATCAAATATTGTACCCTCTTCATCTCCATAACTGTAGATTTTTTTACACCCAGGAGATTAATTTTTTTTTCAGTCTTTTAAAAATAACTTCTCCACAACTGTACTAGAAAGATCATTCTTTTATAATGGTAGTGTCTACACATACACATGACCATTTCAGTTTAGAAGTGAATCTTCTGATCGCAATCAGCCAGCTGGTTTGGTTGTCATCCTGGAGTGGTCTTGGAGGGCATGAGATGAACTCCTTTCAGATGAAACTAAAACAGAAGACAACTAATGTGGTCCAACCACAAATGGGCATGCAAACCATAGGAGCAGACTAGACCTGATCCAGAAACACTGTCTGAAAGATGCAAACTTCTGGTGCCATTACATAATCATATCACAAACCCTGTAAAAATACAGCTTCCTCATATGGCAGGGACACTGGCTCTCCAGCACCAACTGCTTTGCTATACAAATCACTCTTACTGATTGATATGATAGTCTATAGCACATGGAGAAGTCAGCGGCAAATCACTAAAATCTGCTGTGCTCAAATGACTGAGAGGAGAAAGGGAAATAATAGATCAGAAAGAGCCCTTATCTTCAGAGTGCTGAGGAAAAACCACAAGCACCATGTTCTCAAGCGCAAGATTATCAGCCATCACCCCCATCTGCCACCGCCCCTGATGAAACCGCCTGTGCAGACCGCTTCTGTTGCTTCACTGGAGATGTTTGTGGTTACACCCACCTGTGTCTCTGCTATGAGAATCATACCAAAAGCATTAAAAGGAAGGAAGACAGAAGCGACACCACTACTTCTAGACTAGGGATTCTAGTAACAGAGACCAGAAGACAATGCTGTAATTAAATTGGACTGAACGTTTCTCAGGATGAGGTATCCTACAAGAACTAGCCCAGAAAACTCAACACTAAATGTATTTAGCTGACAATCAATTACATTTACATGGTGAAATTATTGGTATATTCCTCTTCGGTAATCCGGTTTTGGATTACTATCACTTTGAATTCTTTTGTACCTAAACTCATCAGAACATTAAGCCTTTCTTATACAGTTAGGATATTGATTTGCACATAACCATAGCCATCCAGTTCCATTGCTATTTATTCTCAATCTTAAATGTTTGCAAAATTGCAGCCTGTTTAACTGTATTTTGAAGCAGCCACAGCTGTGTTATTCAACTACACAACATGTTAGCAAAGGGCACCTTTAAAAAAGTTGAGTAAATTTTAAAAATGCACACATCTTCTTTCAAGCTTTTCCCCTTCTTCTCAGAAATCCCACATGCCAGAGCCTCAGGTGGAAGAATGCTCAATGGCTTAAGTAAAACCACCTTGATTTGGACCAGCTGTGAAGCTAAACTGTCGGCACCAACCCTGAACTGCTCCCAGCCAACTACTTATTTCAGATGCAACCGTCGGCTGCCAGAACGCAATCACATGGCAGTTGGTGTGGCAATACAGCTTCCTCATACTGAATGCAAGTCTGCAGCAGTTGCTTAGAATATATTCATCATAGATGAGGTTTAGCAAAGGTGAATTACCAGTGACTCCGTGTAGGGGCTTACATTTGCAGACAGTGAGATGAAACTGTTAAAAAACAGGAAGCTCTCGTGAGCAGGCAGTTGTTAGGGTAAAAATGCCTTTTTTTGAAACACCCAGACAATGTAAAGATCAGCTAGATCCACTTCCTGGCAACAAAGGTAAACTGTAGGTGTTGGCAGTCACTGGAGCATTTGCTAACTGGGAAGAAATGTGGAGAAAATCTCATATGTGAGACACGTTTTCTCACTGAATTGCTGCCCTATGCAGATACACATTGTCTCCTGTTTGACACCTCGAATAGAGATGGATGCAAGAGCAACAGCGATAATATTTACACATATTTAGCCACACGTTCAGAGCTCTGTAAGACGACTCCTATATTCTAACCAAAAGCCAGTAAAGCTACGTTAACTGGTTGGATGTTTCTCGCAGGTGCTGCATCCACGAGCTGATGGTGTGACTGTACACATAAAATCCCTCCCATAACATACAAAACCCCTTTGTCTGATGCTATTCATTCTGGTAACCATTCCCGGTCAACCAGACAGGTGTCAATCAAACTAATGCCTCTCAACACAAAGCCAATCTGTCTATGGTTGCAGGGTTTGAGCCAATTTAATTTAATTTATTAGAGTTGAAAGGAACCTTTGCCTCTGTGACAACGGGTGAGACAGTTTGTAATGATTCTCATTTAATTGATGAATGTAGACTTGGCACTTGACAATTAACCAGACGCATTAAGACACTAGGGGTGAAATCCCAAGAGGATTTCACAAGCATCTACATGCTTCTAAGGTTTACTTTCCTATAGCAAATTCATCTGCAGCCTTTCTCTGTTGAGCAAAGCTGGAGCCGTTCAGCTGTGTCTCACAGAAGCTGACATCCTCCACTCAGAGAAATAATTTTGCTGTGCAGGAGAAGGACCCAAGTCCCATCTCTGCTTTCAGTGTGAGACTGTGCTCCAAATATACAGCCTAATGGCAATTCTGTAATCCTACGTAGTCCTCCACTACATAGACCTTTTGCAATATATGTACCTATGCACAAATGAGGAACATTTAAGTACGCATTAGCCACAAAAAGCCTACAATAAATTAATCGTCGCACACAAGGCTGTTTCAAAGGAGAAATGTTACTCTCTGGAAACACTTTTCTGTCCTACATGTTTTTCTAGTGCTGAAACTTAACTTGTTTCTATAGTTTGTCCTTTATGGTTGCCTGATTTACCAACCTGCTTTGATTAGCTTTTCAGTGTTAATTAATACACATTTTCAACCCTTCTAATCACAGATTGCTCAAGGGTGGTTATTTTAGAGTCACAGATTTTAAGTCTGGGGTGCATCATTGTAGGCTTCAGCATAACTCCCTAGGGTTTTACCCTTTACCCCAGGAACGCAGTGCTGAATGCCTCTGCTGACTGAATGAGGGCATTTTTTAAAGAAGGAAATCTAATCCTGATTTAAAGATTTAATGTGAGAGAGAAGCTAACCACATCCTGTCATAAGCTGTTTCACTGGTCAAGATCTACATTTTATTTTTAGCTCAAACTTACCCAGCTCCAGCTTCCATCCACTGAATCTTTGTTAGGACTTTGTTTTCTGAACTGTGTTATTTATAGCCTGTGACAGATCACTTCAGAAATCTCCTCACTTACAAGCTAATTAGATTTTTTTATAGATATTTCTCTCTCTCTCACCAGAAGGAAAGCCCTGGAGAACAGCTTTGGTCCTCTTGCTCATGCCTCTGCCTCTCAGCAGAGTCTCCTGATCTGCACAGAAGCTGCTCCTCACCAGCACAGTCTCCTCCTCACCAGAACAAAACCTTTCAAGGCCATGAGACCATCACTGCCCTCACCACTGCCCGCTCTGCTGATCGCCCCAACAGCGTCAGCAACGGCGCTGGTTGCTGCTGCCCTTTTCCCGTAGCCTTTCTGACGTGCAGCCTTCAAAGCCTGGATGTTATCTGAGTAATGGGTCTGTCACTGCCGTGTTTCTTCCTGTCCATGTCCTGCTTCTTCAAGCCCCCTGTTAGTCCTCTGAAGCCACCCATCCCACCAGGAGCTCGTGTTCACCCATCGCCTAGGAGGCCACCTAAATCCTTTGCACATCCCTGATGTCCTCCCATGAGTCACCATCTTAGGCAACCTGTAGTGACCTGGATGTTTCTATTTTTATTTTTAGTTGTTGACATGTAATCTGTCTTTTTTCATCACATTAGTCCAAGGGTTTATAATTCAGTGGGAACTGTTCTGAGAGCATCTCCATGCAATAGTACATAAGCTTGGTTAGCGCGTTTGTCCCTGCTCTGTCCTCTGCTGTCTGCTCTGTCCAAAAGGGCTTTAATATTGTTTTAAAAAGAGTTTACATGTTACATTATGTAACGATATGTTTACATTCATTCTGACGTACTTCAGATTTGCTCTCACTCTTTCCCTCCTTTTCCCTACCCATCTCTTTGCCTGCAGCCTACGCTTTCTGCCTGCCAGCTTTAAAGAGATTTCAGAATTTTAAAAATAGCTATTTAAAAGCAACAAACCAAGGCTGAAATGAAATACAGCAGAAGTTAGAATATGCCAGGGCTTTCCTGCAGTGTTTTAACGGTGTCTTTGAGTAGCTGCATAAACCTAAATCTATACATTTCATTACCTGAACCATCACTCTGAGAGGTCTGTCCTTTATCTGAGTATAGCTAATTGCAGATTTACTTTGGGAAGAGGAATTCCAGATATTATTTAATTTAAACTAAGTTTTATTACCTATTCTTCTGTTTCCATGAAATCTTACTGTCCCATCCCAAGAGTTTACAGGCTAAATCTGGATTTAGATGCCTCTGTTCAAACAAACAAACTGAACAGATTTTGCCCCATGGTATTTAATCAGAAAGAAAACGTCATGAGGCCTTTCCCTTTAGAAATAATCAGTTGAGAAAAGATTAGTGAAGGTATATTTATGTTCAGACTGTCCCCTGCAGCGAGGTTAGGGGGTACATTCATCATATACATCAGGATTAACTCAGTTTCTGCTGTAGCACTGCAGTTCTCTTCAAGACGTATAGCCACTGACCTAGTTTTCAGGTGGCTTGGTGAAAGTCACTCCAAATCCTTCTGGCATTTCGGCACCATAAAACTGTAATGTTTTACTAGGATGTAGCATCTTCCTGAAATGGCAAATGATACAAAGGTGAGTCACAAAATGGAATTTGGAACCTTAATGTTGGGAAAACAACAACAGTTTTTGTAACGAGCACACCCAAGGAGCGAGCTGACATGGAAGGCCCCTACTAAAATGCCCTATGGGAATTGCTCTCAAAGGGCAGTCTCTGCATCCCCAGAGATGTTATATTCTTTGATGACCACCTTCTTCTGCTCTTCTTTTTGTAAGAAAGTTACTGGAAGACTGGGGGGTTTCCTCCCCCTTTATTTTACTTTCTTCATGCAAAATAGCAGCTTTACTAAAACCAGGCTTCTGTGTATGTAGAATTACGCCAGCTACATGCTGCACAGCACAGTCTATTTCAGTTGAATATACTAATTCTGGAGGTTAAAATAACACCAGCTTCTCCATAGCCCTTGCTCCCTGCTAAGGCAGTTTCTTGGGAAGGCAGTGTCGGAATATTTACCAGCCCGAGAGGGAGGTGGTGAAAGCCCAGGACAGGCGTGTTCGGCACCTTCCGCCGCTGTTCTCATTCATGGTCCTCGCGCTGTGCACGTGATAGACAAAAGCTGTCAAACGAGGTGGTATAGAGCAACAGGCCTGGAGAGATGGACTTTTCACCCTAAAACAGAGACAAAGGAATACCTGACTCCGATGCCAGCAGACAGAGATGTGTGAGCTTATGCAGAGCAAATCCTTAATCATTCTCTTAAACATAAGAAAGACTTCTCATAAATTAAACCCAACCAGATTATTATCTTAAGCTCTTTAAGGATTTGCTTCTGATTTTATAATATCAGCCTCAGTGAAAAGTGGAGCAACATCTTCTGTAGCTGCGTTACGAACTCCTGAAGTATATTATTTTATAACAGAAGCTCAGACAGACATTGTAACTGCTGTATCACTACCACTATAATGGTAAAATGATCTCCTGCATTGCTTTAGTCCTTCTGAGGTTTTGGTGAGGTTATTAGAGAGCATGTTTCTGCTTCCCTGCACCGGCTGTACAAGGGCTGCCCCAGAAAAGAGGGCACGAAGGTAACACCCAGGCAGTTCAAAATCCACATTGATTTGTCTTGCCCAGTAATTACATTAATGTCTCTGTGGTACAGTTACATAGTATAGCCAGTGGGGAAGGGAAGAAAAAGCATCTGGTGAATTAAAAAAGGACACAAGTCAGCAAATGAGCTGTTACACTGTGGTTTGAAGGATATGTAGGGAATTGCATATTGTTTCTTCATCAACTCTTCAGATCTGGTCACCAGTTCAAGGAATTGAGAACAATATTTAAAGTAACCTGCATTTTTATAAATACTGCTGGGTGATAATTGATATAAATGCTACGACAGGTCAAAAAGTGATGGCACCAGCACAGCACTGAATGAGGGAACTGAGTGTTTCTGCACTGCTGTGGCTTGCTGCGGCCACAAGGAAAGCCTCTGTCTGTGTGTCCCCGTTGCTGTGCTTAGGACCACCAAATATGGGAAGGAAGGAAGGATGGATTTCTGCCCCTGTGGCACTGCACACACCCCCCCTCCCGCATCATTCCCAGGCCCTGTCCAGGCTAATGTTGCGTGGGAATTCATCCGCCGGCATAGGAGAGGTGTTAGACAGACAAGACACAGGGGGACAACCATGGCAGATGCCAGCCAGATCACCTGGTTTTATGAGCAGGGACAATTTTCCTTCTACTACCCTACCATACAAGTTAGAGAGGGTGAGATCAGCTTTTACTGGAGTTGAAACACCCACCTGACACCCCACGGAAGTATCCCAGAGGATAACTCACCATGGAGCATGCAAGGTCGCAAAGGCAGGAAGGGGCTATGCAGCCTACAGCTTGTAAGACCTGGAAGAAGAGAGTGTCTGAAGATGTCAAAAAAGGATTTGCATCCCAGGATTGTTCCAGCCAACACAGGACAACTGACCCACCTCTAACAGGTTCCTTGGAAGCAAGCTAATGCTTCCGACCAAGGTATTAGTTTGGCTTATTTTCTTTTATACTTGCCTTGTTAAAAGAAGAAAAAAAAAGAAAGTAGCCGACATTTTTGAGAGTGAATGTTGCATAGTGATATACGGTAGTATCTGCCAGTAGTTTAAAGAGACTTCAGAAAACTGAGAATTAAATGTCTTTCCTAACATTAACACTATACTAAATCAAAAGATTTACTCTCCCTGAATTTGAAATAGATTTAGCTATATAACTGAGCAGATAGCCTTTGAAACAGAAAGGCCTTTTTATCAAAAAGGAAATAGTTCCTGAGTTTGCCTGGGGCATGTTTCCTTCCACAAGATTTGAAAAGGTGGGAAAAGAAAGTGGAAAAATCTTTCATGTAACTTATTTTAAAACACATATATTACATTTTTGCATTTCAAATAATGACTTGTTTAAATTTTATTCTGCCTGTAATTTTTCTCTATGTAATGGATTTTGTTTGCTTCTCATTTTAAATACATCCCTGTCTTGGGGCACCTGAAGTATGCATTAACTCAAAATTAATTTCTGCAGTTTTAATTAATTATGATGCCTATATTAAAACTGTACTTCAAGGTTATTTTTAAAATCCTTTTTTCTTATTTGTAAGATACGAACAGAGAGGGGAGATGTACATAGCCATAAAAATCATTCTTGAGATTCAAAATATATTTATTCTTTTTTTTCAGATCTTCCAGGCTTCTCTTCTGATTGCCTGACAACTCAATGCCATCCAGAGAAGCCTGAAAGAAAAACTATTACAGAAATAAGAGGTAAAAAACCGTATGGGAGCTGGACTCCTTGGTGTCACAGCTGTGCACCAGGACTAGCTCAGCTCACCTGCCTTGGGCTGCTGCTGCTTTCAGAGGAGCTGATGCCCCTGTGGTCCTTCCCCCCACCTGTAGCCCTTGTGATGGGGCTTCTTGCAAGGCGGACAGCCACAAGCCTGACCCCACGCACAGCATTTAGCATGCCATGTAAGTCTGAACCTTTAATTTCACCTCCAGCTTCCTGGCAGGGGAGGTGGGAAAGGTCAACTGCTTTAGGCTATAATCCTTCAAACCTCTTCCTAAATGCAGTCAGCTGTGAAAAGAAGTCATACACTGGTGAAGCATTTGTCATTCAAATTGAGCATTTGCCTGGACTCCTTCCACCCCCCAGGACCTGAGTTCTCTCTTGCCCAGACCGTGAACTGGGGAGACAGACCCTGTACTTTCCCAGTTGGGGTGGGAATGGGCTGCAGTGCCTCCTCCACTAATTTCTGATCTCCGAGCAGGACAATTTTCACCTTGAGAAATGTAATTCACCTCGCGCACCACTACAGCTCTCACTCTGGACTATGACTTCAGCCCTTCTCCTTCCTGCTCTCCGTATTTTTCTGGTATCTTTGTGAGTAATACTTAATCATTCTTAGCCTAAAGGCAAAGAAATTTTTCTAGCTTTCACAAGAATCAACCTTTTACCTCAGCGTGTGACAGAGTGGCAATGGTACTGATTTTCCTCTCAATAATTTGTCTGGCTTTTTTTTTTTTTTTTTTTTTTGGCAAAAAGCTACTTTTGAGCATTAATGGCCACAATATGTTCAGGTTCATTACACTTGGCAGGTGGGCTATTAATTGAAATGAGCATTAGTGAATTCGGAAAATCTTTTTTACTCAGTTCCTCAGGCAGGTTTTGATTTGCTTCCAAATACTTGCTCTGTGGTCAGGCTAGACATTTGTAATGGGCTTCTCTGTGGTAATGGCTTGGATTTCTTGATGGGGTTTGTTGGTGTGTTTTTAAGGATCACTTCAGCCTCTTTACACACGATGCACAAGCATCTCTGTTCATATTTAACAATGGGAAATTGGTCCTTTATTCACCAAAGCCAGCAGTGTGTCCTGAACTTTGCTGCAGCAAACTAAAATTGCGTGGTTATCACATTTTTAATGCAAAGAGTGGGAGCTCAGATAGACTAAGTAATTTGTAGATTCAAGCATGATGCTCGTGACATTAGAAGCCAGTCTGCCATCCTAGTAATTATGTTCAGATGGATTTTGGTCAAACTCACTTACTATATTGTTTCTCCTAGAAAATGAACGCTATGATCCTACATGTTCTTAAACGGCAGTTTAAAAAATATTGACAGAGGATTATATCACAGCAGTCTGAAAGATTTTATTTAAGGTAGTTATGCAGGAAAAAAAATAATTCATGAAAATAGTTTGTAACTGTGAATGTAGACAGTCATTACTTTTAATACTAGCAACCAATTTTCTGACTGAATAATTCCTATGCAGATTTCTAATACTTGTGAAAAAAAATTGATTTTGATGTGATTTTCTGAACCAAAATATTTTCTCAATCAGTTACGGTCATTAGTTTTAATTTATTATTTTCATTCTCTTTCCCAACCATCATCTATAATCAATGCTGCAGATGAATCATTAGTACCACTTCTCCAGTTTCCTATCAGCATGCTGAAATTCTGACAGATGAAAGTCAGTTTAAAGGTGCAAGTGTTTTCCTTTGTCTCATTCAGGCCATTCCAAAAGCTAAAACCACCTACAGTGGTAAAAATCACCATCTTTTCCAGCAACAACTCAAGATATAAAGAACAACCAAGTGCTCCTGAATAGCAATACTGCAGCACTGTCAGCTAAAATGCTGCCATGGACACCTGCTCACTCCCTCTAAAAACAAATTGCTGGATTGTGTCGCCAGAACTGATGAGCCTAAAAAATCTAATGTCTCATGACAATAGGATTCCTGGCTGGAAAGCTGTGTGTGGAAAAGTGACGGGCAGATGCACCGCAGACCTCGCTCTGCTCCCCTGTAGCTGTGCTGCTGAAGAGCAATCGCAGCCCAGTCAAGGCACTCCAAGGCCGGCAAAGTGAGTCAGAAGCCACTGCCAGGGTCCCGGAGCCCACCCCATGGTGGGGAACAGCGGTCATTTGCCAAAGCTGATCGTGGGTGCAGGCACTGCTCAGCAGATACAGCAGCTCCTTTGGTCTTCTCTCCTTCCTCCTTGATGAGAAGCGTGGAACTGGGCTTCCCGGATGGTGGCATCACATGGAAGGACTTTGTCCGTTTAATAAATTCCTCTCGTTTGGAGGAAGCCTAGGCCCAACACTTCTGTCAGAAGACGGCTTACTTGCCAGCAAGGCCTCAGCGTTAACCAGGAGGCAGAACTAACAATGACCATCTCAGATTAATCGGCCACGCTAGGAGCCATTCCTCTGACAGAACTATTTTATGCGCCTCAACCACAGTGCGATCTGTCATTAATTTCAGAGACGTGGCAAGTAGCCATCCGGGCTTTCACGGGATTTTTTTGGCCTGTAAGAAAGTTCTGTTAGATTATTTATTTTGTTGCCTTGCCGATGGCAGTTTCTTACTGATGCGCTCCTTGAATGGAAGCAATGCTTTCCTACCAGCCCCCACGCCTCCTTTCAAGTCCCCTTCCTATCCCTAATGGCTTGATTTCCAGAGGTGATGGTATCCTCAGGTCCTTTTGCTCCTTAAAGGAGTAGGACTGCTCAGACCTCTTGAAAACCAGGCCAACAATGTACCTATAGAGGGGTAATTGTTCTCTCTGTGGGCAGCTCCAGGCAATGTCATAATACGCTCTGTTAAGTGAGAATAAAGTCCACACTAGATGGAGTGGGTGGATGAGAGGCTAGGAGCTGAGGCAGGACTGGCGTGAAGAAAGAAACACACGTCAGCCTGTACAACTGTTTTTTTCAGTGTGCAGGGAAAGGGAGCTGAGTGAGGATGAGCCCCTCCCCTGTTGCAAGGCAGACAGAGTACATTAAATCACACAAAGTGGCATGGATGAGGGACACTGGAGGGGCTCTTTTAAGCCCACGATACTTCTCTGCATTAGTCACCTATGGGAACTTTACACTTGTGTAGTTTAAAGTTGCATTCTCTTTATAATAGCTTTGCTTATACTATATACAAATGATAATTTGGGGATATACCTCAACATATCTTCAAAAGATACTTCTGTTTCCCCAAACCGCAGAACCCTGCAGGCTGAGAACTCAGATTTTTCCCCAATTACTTACTAAAACTTCTTTAATGAGTATTTCTACATGAATAAGAGATGTGGAACTAGGACCACGCTATATACTGTATAAAATAGGAATGAATTTAGGGATTGCAGCAAACTGCAGAGCTGCCTGCTCCCGCAGAGCTTGTGCATTCCTGGGTTAACGTGCGTAAATTGGCCTCTCAAGATGCATCTGTGAGCACCTAAAGCATATCCAATGGCTTGCTCTTGCCATAAGGGGGAAGTCTTGTTCCTTCTCCTCCTTTTCTTTCTCCCCTAATCCAGACCTCTTCCCAGCCAAAGACCCTGCCTCCTCACTTGTGGTGGCTCTGGAGCTTATTTGACTTGTCTGTGAGCTGATTCAACTCACTGACCCAGCAGAAAACTAGGCAGCTGGTTCTTTCGGGTTCACGTTTCTGCTTGGTTAGTGAACAGCACTGGTGAGTGAAGGGCTTCATCCATTCACGGGTAGCAGAGCTGATAGAAGAGAGACCATGGGATCGCATGGCTGGGAACAGGGCCTCCTCCTTTTGGTGGAGGTGAACTGCTGTCTTAGTGCCTACCATCCTGTGAAACTGAAACCTGAAGTGTCTAAATTTGAGCACCTAAATCCATTTTAGACATCTGAAAATGCAGTTTAGTAAAACCACACGCTTTGCACAAGCGCAGCTGAGGCCAATACTGTGCATCTGGAGCGTAATGCTTCCAGCAGCTTGTACAAGTCCCGCTGCCCCCCTGCCCGCCCCCCCTGCCTGCCCCCGCCACTCCTTCCCACGCTGGCCGGCCGGGCGGCCAGGGTACTTGTACGCCTTCACTGGGACCTGGGCTGGGAGCCGATCCCACTGAAAAATAACTTCTGCATCCAGCTCGCTTACAAAGCGTTGCGCCGGTACGATGCAGGGCAGCGCAGGGGCTGAACAAGGGACAGGGATGGGCTGTTCCAGCCTGGGTCAGAGTGAAGGTTGTACACGTCCAGCTGCGCCTTGCCGCTGCTCTCTCAAAATGTTACAAGTCGAGGGCTGTGACCTCCAGCAGCTCATACACCTTTTGCTTCAGCTATTACTGTGTTAGCCTGCTGCCCTTACTACTACCAACAACAGCCGTTTGGGCAAAAGGTTAAATCGTGTGCTTGATTTTTCCTGATTCTCAAATGGGAAGAAAAAGCAACGGGAGTGCCCGAGATGGAGGGTGGGCTGCTACTACGTATGTACATTATTCTTATATTATTAGCATATGATTATAACCACGAAGTTGCGTAACGTAGGCTTGCAAGGTTTCAGCCGCCCTTCCTCTCCTGGTCCCTTATGCTATTTTTTACATTCCTTTTGTTGCATTTTGCCTCATGCTAAACTGTAAGGCCCTTGTGGCAGGGACCACGTCATTTATGTAGCAGCGCAATGCCTCAGATAATGGAGCTCTAGCAGCGATGGGTGCCTTTGGGAGCGCCTGTCACAAAAATGACAGGAGGGAATAGTTTCACTCTTGTGGAGTGCTGAATTAATCATGTGTAAGAGTGCTTGATTTTTGCTAGCCTTTTTGAAGGACTTCATCTTTGCCTCTTGCCTACCCAGTTCCTTTCTCTCCATCTCTGCCAGCTATCCATTGCCTTTACGCCCTACCCCTGCATTTTGACTCCAGGGCTGATCTTTCCCTTTTGTCAAAAGATTGCAGGCTGCCTCCTTTCCTTCATTCTCTGCATCTCCCCTTTCCTTCCTGAGCTTTGCCTGCGTGCTGAATAGGGTTGCAAATAAAGGTTAGTTAATGAGCAAACCACTTCCCTAGATTTAAAAGAGAAACATCTAATAATTGTTTTCTTCCTAAATACAGAGGAAGATAAATTAAACCAAATGGTATTTGGAGCTGGAGGGCAAAGGGGAGAGAGGAGGTGGGAGAGAAGAAAGGGAGAGGCAGAGGAGGGCCGCCCCTCTCCTTTGGAGCTGTCTTCGGCTTTGTTTACATTTGAACAGGAGTATAGGTTAAGATGAGAATACAAATTGTTACAGCAATACCCCTTTTATGCTATATGTAGTGACTCTGGTTCAAAAGCAAGTATATGGTTTTGATTTAGCTTATGTTTTTTGGAAGGTTTTTCAACTAATTAAATCCAAATAAACTAAGTATCTGGAGGTCCTGGAATGTCTACAGTAGGTTTAAAGAGCTGGAAACTTCCTGTGGGTTTCAGTGTACTGGCATGCTTTGTGCATCCCTTGTGAAGACTCGAGGAAAATTACATTTTGCTGATGACATCAAACTGTGCCAAAAGATACAGCTGAAGGGGAGTAGCTGCTAGAACACTGGTTCCCAGTCTTTTTGGACCTGCACACTACTGTTGCTCTCCAAAATTTCCTACAAATCAGAATGTGATTTCATACTTTAAACTGAAAACACTACAGAGGCACCAAATGGCTATGATGGACTACCAGGGCTTTATGGGACATCTGCGATACCTTGAGCAGAGCTGGGGAACCGCTGGTCTAGAATGAGGGAGGACAGAGGTAGAACAAAAGTGTTCCCTGCGTGCAAATCTTCATTGACTACAATGACAAGAAACCAACACAATTGGAGGGGAAAGAGTTAAAAGTCATTCAGATAGTTGGGCTCATTGCAGTCACCATGTGGGATATGGATGCAGATGTTGGGGGTTTCACAAAGCCTGCTTGTTACTAATGGAAAGATTAGATGGGGAACTCTCTGCAAGAAGGATGGGCAAAGGAAACCAGAGAACAAAGTCTGAGAAAGACATCATTAGGTCAGCTACAATGTGCCAATATAGTGGCACGTTAGGAACAGAGAAGAAAAGCAACACCAGATTGGTAAAATGACAATAATCAGCTGGATATTACAAGGGCTGGCAGGCTACATGATAGAATAATACACATTTTCTTGCAGGAGCCATGCGGATGAACTGAGATGGGCTGGACTCTGCTAGACGTGGACTACGTTGCCCAGTGAGGACACAAGTTGTTGGACAAAGAGCTTAAAGAAGGCTCAGAAGAAAAAAAAACCAACAAGCAAATCAACAGAGGAACCCAACAGCTGGCAATACTGAAAGACGATGTGAAGAAAGGATCAGCTCTGAGGATTCGTTGGATGGATTCGCATGGAGATAATAAACTGAGCTACAATCTTGCCAAAGATTAGATGAAGATGAAAATGCTGATGATAGCGTATTTGATGATAGAGTATTTGGATTATTAAAAAAAACCAACAAACAGGCAAACAAAAACCCCAACACTTCCCTGCATAGGTAAAACCTTGCTTGCTTGAGCAGATTCAGGCTCAAACCTTGAGCCTGCCACGTATGTGACATGCGTGTTACTGCAGAATGGAATACGGGGTTTGAACTTGTTCTCAGGAAGCAAGAAACTCACTGGGTGTTAGGTCAGTCCTTACATCTGGGTGGAAACTTATAGTAATTGTGCAATTTCCCTAAAAAATCCCCAGAGATCTAAGTTAGGCATTTTGCCTTTGCAGCCTTTCCTGCCTTTGCTCTTACAGCGCTTTTCACTCAAAGTCCTTGCACTTCCCTACGTCGTGTAAAATACGGTTATTTCTTTCACTTAAAGACCTCGGTAGCACATTAAAAAGCCACCAATAACTACGCGGAGGTCCCTTTTGTCATAACACCTGTCTTCATTAGTCATGCTCACTTAATGGGGGGGGGGAATAATAGGACGCCCGGATTCATCCTTTTCTCCTCCTTTTCCAGGCTGCCCACCGGAGCACCCCCCAGCCCAGCAGCCTGCAGCCGGGGCGCCCGTCTGCAGCAGCCGGGGGCGGCGGCTCCAGCAAGCCGCCGCTGCAGCCCCGGCC